>NC_056743.1:426783444-426800944 GCF_019279795.1 Protopterus annectens | reverse complement strand
ATGCACCTGTTTGTTCAAAGAGAACAAAGGCAAAAACTGCACCATGGCTTTCTAAAGAATCTAAACTCAAAATTACCCTTAGAAACAAAGCATGGGCTTTATGGCGTTCTTCTAAATACCCCCAAGATCACATTAAATACAGGCAATCCAGGAACAAAACTAAAAAATCCATTTTACAAGACAAAAAACAATACTACTGTAATTTACAGACAGTAAATCAAAATAACCCTCAGAAGTTTTGGGCCGGTTTAAATAATCTACTATATCCTGGACAAACTTCAACCCCAATCCCTGCTGCTACTATTGATAAAACACCTGAAGATGTTTATGACTGTTTTAACCGATTCTTTACTGAGACAATTCAAGCCCTAGCTAGCCAACTACCTCCTAGCTCCCCTGGTACTGAAAGTACCACCCCTAGAATCCTACTCGCGTTCAGCTTCCAACCACTTGCCACTTCACTTATCCGTACCTTGATCAAAAAATTAAAACCCACTACACTTTCTGCTGATCATCTCCCTGCAGAGTACCTACAAAAATCAGCTGATGCTATTTCTTACCCCGTCTCAATACTAATCAATCGAACCATAGTAGAAGCTAAAATTCCCACCATCTGGAAAATATCCTATGTAATCCCACTTCACAAAGGAGGCAGCTCTACTGAATTCCCCAATTATAGGCCAATAGCTATACTCTCTCCACTTGCAAAGATTATGGAAAAATGTATTCATAGACAACTCATGTACCACCTAATCCAAAATCACCTTATGGCAGACACTCAGCATGGCTTCCATCCTCATCACAGCACTACTTCAGCCCTCCTAGCCTTTACCAACACCATAACCATAATCACAACAATAATTATATATCCTCACCCCTCTTCTTGGATCTTTCTAAGGCATTTGATATGGTTGATCACCAACTTTTAATCCACACCCTGCAAACATTCTGTCTAGATACTAGAGCCCTTCAGTGGTTTCAATCCTACCTGAATGGTCAACAGCAGGCTGTCCTCTGGCAGAACAAACTCTCTAATCTTCTACCTAACACCCTTGGACTACCACAAGGCTCTATACTAGGGCCCTTGCTGTTCTCCATCTTCATTAACGACCTTTTTTCTGTCGTCCCAAAAGTCAGTTGTATCCAATATGCTGATGACTCTACTCTGATTTGCTCTGCCACATCTCCAGTAGAGTTATGGTCAGCTACCCAGACCACCTTTAATACAATAGCAAACTGGCTTTCTGAATGTCGTCTGATCCTAAATCCCAAAAAAACTAAAATGCTGTTATTTTCACAAACACTTAAGTCTACCACTTTCACCTTTACCATAAATTCAAATGATGGCACAATAATCTCCCCTGACCCCTCTACAAAACTATTAGGTGTTATCATAGATAATAATCTAAAATTCAACCTACACGTTATCCAAACTATCAAAACCATCAATAAAAAAACTAGGGTCACTTTACAGAATAAAAGCCTTCCTAACCCCTCCAGCTAAAATTGCCATAGCTCGCTGTCACTTTCTTTCAACCCTTCTGTATGCATCCCCTCTACTCTCGAATTTAAACAAGACTGCCCTTAACAAACTCTCAATTTGCTACAAACACATTGCCAGGTTTGCCACTGGGCTGCCTTTTAGGACACATCATTACATCAATCTAAATCAGCTTGGGTGGCTAGAACTACCCAGCCTAATCCAGTATAACCAACTGATTATGGCCTATAAAATCCTCTATAATCCGGACAATACTCCTGCACTTAAAAATATTATCACCCCCTATAACATTCCTAGACCGCTTCGATCCTCTAACAAACTACTAATTCAGACTAGCAAAATTAATAACACAGCCGGTGACTCTCTCTTTGCAAACTCTGTAAGTAGACCCTGGGACTCTCTTCCAGCTGATATTACCTTACTTTCTACCTTAGGTCAATTTAAAACTAGACTCAAACAACATTTGGCACTTAACTGGCTATGTCAATGTATCAAGCCTGGCTAACTCTCTCTAGAATGTGTAAAAATCTGTTAACCAGCTTACTGTGTAATTTAATTTAATCCTGATTTACATTCGGGATTAATTCTAACCTGTGGAACTTGTTTAACTTGCTTATTTATGTAATCACTGTAAATAGTCTGTTTGTAATATGTAATGCTGGTATTATGTAATGCTGTATCTGATTACTCTTGGAGCTTTTCTCCCCGAGCCTCCGCTGAAAATGGACATGCATCCAGTCGGACTATCCCGGTCAACAAATGTAAAATAAAAATAAATAAAAAATAAATTAAGTACTTAAATAATTCAATTATCCAATAAAAGTGTTTGTGAACTTTTAAAACATTCAAGTAGTCATTATAAAATCACAATATATTAGTTGTTACCATTTTAAATTAAAATAATTACTAATATGAATATTAAATAATTATTAATACAAAACAAATATATGTTGTTCAAGAAACTTTCTATAAAAACTTTCACAGTTCATAGTTTAGTCGCTCTTTCTTTAAGTATAGGTACAAGGAAAACATGGTCTTTCAGACATGGAGGGTGGGTGGCATTTAACAAAATCTGCCATCTATACTCACTTCTATATATGTTATTTGACCAGTTAGGCAAGGATTTCATTTTGGTATCTTGGAAATTATTAAGAAAGATATTAGAGGGGGGCTCTAATATCTTTCTTAATAATTTCCAAGATACCAAAATGAAATCCTTGCCTAACCCCACAAGAGAGTGTACGCTTATATAATGCATTGTTAGTACTGTGTGTCTCAATAGCATATAAATGTTCATATATTATTTTACGTAGGGATCTTTCTGTTTTCCCCATGTAGAACATGTAGATATAAAGAGGTTATAGTGCCCCTCTACTCGTCACTCATCAGACCCATCATAGAGTACAATGCCCCGTCTGGGATGTACCTCACAAGACACTTCCAACAGCTGGAAAGACCACAAAAGTACCTCACCAAGAGGATTACTGGTTTCAAACATATGGCCTATGCAGCCCGACTGGAAAAACTCCAGCTGTACTCAGTGGCATATCGCTTACTCAGAGGTGATCTCTGCCTTACTTACAAAGCCATGTCCAACTCAGAATTGATGGACATGCTCCACCTAAAGAAATCCAAGTCACTGCGATACACTCACTCTAGTGAGCTAAACCTCACCACAACAATAAATAGAACATGCTGGAGGGATAGATTCCTGTCACAGAGACTCCCCATGCTTTGGAACAAAATTCCTAACTATATTAGGCAGAGCCCCTCACTAACACTCTTCAAGAGAAACCTTGACGAGTGGATGGGTAACAGAAAATACACCCCTGGGACCACTTCACTGGCTTTTCAATTGACTCAGTTAATTAATCAATGGGGTGGCGAAAGCTGACACACCCTGGCTAGGCTTATAAATGCCCTCGGGCAGATAGCCTAGTACCTACCTATGAACCTATGAACAGTCTTGACAAATAACTATATATACTAACCCACTGCTATCACAGTTCCCTTTTTTCATGTAAATCATTCTTTGGGGGTCACCTACCATTAATTCCTTACCTGTGTAAATGTAGAGACAGTACTTGCATAAACCACAACTAGTTGTACCTCCTTGGGTGGGTTATTGGTGGATGGGATGTTCAGACAAAAATTTCAAGTTATGTCCCACCTTAGTTGTAAATAGTGTTTTTTTTCCCCAGTTTGTTACTTAACTCTTGGTTACATTGCAATATTAACCAGTTGTGAGTCAAAATATCCTTGACTTTACCATCAAAAGTTCCAAACTGTGTAACCATAGTGTTGATATATTCTTGTTTTTTTATTATTGTTGGGTCTCCCCACCCTATTTGTGGTTGTATCTTTACCTAAAAGTGGAACAAACTTGTTTCCCCACCCCCTCAGAATTTCGTCAGCCAAACTGTAAACCATTTTTGGGAGGTACCCACTGGCTAGAAACATAGAACTCACATTTCTTAGTTCTAATTTGAAATCTGTAGTAGTGGAGCACATTCTGGCTCCTCAGATCATCTGGCCTCTAACTAGGTTTCCTTTGATATAATATGGGTGGTTACTTTCAAATGCCAAAAATCTGTTTGAATATGTGGACTTGCGAAAAACCTTGGATGTAAACCCTTGTGTTTCATAGTTCTTTTCAAGGGTGACATCCAGGTAGTTAATTTCTGTAGCATGGAAATTGTAAATGAACTTAAAATATTCACAAATGTTTATGTATTCACAACATTTTTTTAAACTTTTTTCTTTCCTTTTCCATAAAACAAAAATATCATCCAGGTAATGCAAGTAAACAAACCACCCTGCTTCAAAACCTGAGTTTCCCATGCTGCTACCACTAAGTTGGCATACAATGGGGCACAGCTTGACCCCATGGAAACACCTCTTAGCTGCCTGAAAAATTCACTTTCAAAACTAACGTAGTTGTGCTGTAAAACAGTCTCCATAGCATCAATAATAAAATTGTAAAGAGGCCCCCTCAATGTAGTATATTCTAATAAAGCCTCTGAAAATAATTCCAATCCTATTTCATTTGGTTTGGAGCTAAACACGTCTACTACATCTATGGTAGAAAATCCTTTAGATTCTAAGAAATAGTCTTGTTTAATTCTTCCATGGAAGTCCCATGAATCTGTTAACACATGTTTAATAGGAATTAATGTATCTTTCAATAAACTGTCAATAAAGACCCCCATTGAGTAAGTAGAACTGTTATGTGCTGCTATGATGAGACGGGTGAAAAACATTTTTATGCACTTTTGGAATTCCAAAGGCAGTGGGGATGTATGAGTGGTCATTAAACAAAAATCTAAAAGTTTGTTCTTTAACCACAACCTGGAATAAACTATCTTCCAAGAATAGCATTAGCTTTTTGAGAGCTATGTCCATTTCACCTCTGGAAACTATTTCATAGTGATCTGTATCATAGAGTGTGTTTGCTATATCATTCACATAATCTTCTTTTTCCACCAAAACCACCCACCCCCTTTATCAGGTCTCATCACCCTGTATCGATCTGAATCTCTTCGTTTTTTCAATTCTAAGACTTCCTCTCCTGTGAGGTTAAAAGTTTTATTTTTATGCAAATAATAGGCTTGATAGATTTCCTTTGTACATATTCTTTCGAAATCCACTAAAGTAGGATGTATAGGTGGGTTGTATAAGCTCTTTCTCTTAAATCTATTACCTACTGGGGTTCTTTCTGCTTCTTGTTTAAACTGTAGTTGAAAATTCAACTTCCTTATATAAATTTTAAGTTCTTTGAGTACACCCACTATGTCTACTTCACTTCCAGGTACAAACTTAAACCCTTTCCTAAAAAGAGAGAAATGTGTTTCAGTGATTTCAATGTCTGTGTAATTATAAACATGGAACCCTTGCAAACAAAGTAATTTCCCCTTAAATGGTGAAACACATGTTTGTATCTGTGTACTTAAATTCAGTACCTATTCCCCTTCCTGTTTTTCCAAAACTGTCTTTGCCCTTTGGGCCCTTGTCCCCTTGGTGTCTGCGGTCGCCCTAAAAAATTATTATTGTTTTGGTTTCTGTTCCTATTCAGAATTCTTTCTGACCTCCTTGGAAAAGAGAAATCCTGCTCAAAAAATTCATCTGTCTCACTTTCATATAACTCTGTTTCGTAGTTGTTAGACTCATTTCTCTCATCATATTGGCCTATCCTAACTTCTGCATCTTGACTGTTCTGGTTAAAAATGGGGGGGGGGGGGGGTATAATAACATTTTGGAAGTGGGTATGCCTCCTTGTGCTGATAGTCAAGTTCATCCCTCCTTAGTTTCCCTTGTTTCCTTAACACATTTTCTTTAACTTGTTCTATCCTGTTAAAAATATTATCATATTTCACTTCAAAATTCATAAAACAATCATCCTCCACAATATTTTGATTTAACCAATTAATTTCATCCATTAACTTTTGAATTTTGCTACTGTTAATTTTAATGATGAAATGCAACAGCTCTCAGCCATGCCGGTCAAACATGGCTAAATGTTCTTTAAGTTCTTCTTGCCCTGCTTTAATGCCATTTGAAAACTTATACATACGAGGTCCTTTGGGTACTCTTTGGACCTGTACACATTCTGTCAAACAGGCATTGTCAATTTGTAGACTACGTACCTTCTTCATTTTAAGTTCAAATGTACGCAAACGTGTGTTAATGTCCATGGGTTTGCTAATAGTCTCCTCTCTGTTGAAATTCAAGTGTCTATTAATCCATTGTTCTAACCGCATGGTTCTGTTAGAATTAGTTTGCTTATTAAAGTTCCCCTGGATCCGCAGTGGTGGTGCTGCGGTAGCGTTGTCACCTAACAATAAGACGCTGAGTGGTTCGACTCTCAGCTAGAGCGTCTTCTGCATGGAGACATGCGTGAATGGGCGTACCTTCATTGAAGGTTGTGCATTAGGGCTGGCAACTCAGCACATAAAAATCAACTGCCAATCATTAGTGGACCAGAGTTCCGCTGTAGCGACCCCTAACTGGGAAAAACCAAAAGACACAACATTAAAGTTCCCCTGGCCGCATGGAACACTGTTAGTTTGTGTTGAACAATTTGGTCATGGACTGACAGCAGCAGCTTTTCCTGTTGACCTTAATCCACCGGAAGTCATCATCGGGTGCATGATTTCATCTGCAGCAAGGTCTCTTGGGAACTATAGTTTATCCAGAGTGGATTGCATCTGCTGGTATTGTGATGCCATTCATTTTATGAGATGAGTTAAATTACCCTCATCATTCACTGAAAACTTTAGCAATTCCTGCACTGGTGAAACTGGTGTAAAATTGTTCAAAGCAGTACTGCTGTTGGTATTCATGACAATGGTATCAATTAACCGTTGTGTCAGGCCACAATAAAGGCAAGGTTGGTTTCCAAACAAGCTCCAAAACACCAAATGCACAGAGAAAAAAGCATTCTCCGAGGAGAAACAAAAACTATATAAACCAACACACCTCCTGGAACCAGACTTGATACCAAAAGAAAAGTCCAAAGTAAAATTCTTCCGTTTATTCACAACCACAAAATAAGTCAAGTACTTTTGTCCGCCACACTACAGGACTTTATCAATACAGTTAACATCCAGTCACAAAGTGTTTTTATCCTTGAATTAAAACAGTGTAAGAAACTTCTCTGTGTGAAAGATTTTCAGTCCATATATTTCTAGTTAATCACTGTATATAATCAGATCAGTCAATAGTAGTAGAAGTAGCGAACGTAAACTCGTCAAGTCAAAAAGTAATAATAGAAAATATATAATTCTACAGCATTACTAAGTATTCGAAAGTAATCCAAGCAAAGCAGGCAGTCTGTTTCCAGTCGAAAATCCTTTATTAAGTTCCCAGACAAGCGATCCAAGTAAAACAAAAATAGAGTAATAATTTCCTCACAAGCTTTCTAAATATATATATACTTTTTATCAGGCATGGGAGTGGTTTATTGTGCTGTAAAACAAAGTGTTATTGGTACACATGTTAAACTCACATCCCTTCCCCCATCAGTGTGACATTCCAGCCAGGAGCGGCCCTAGGTCAACTGGTGCCCTAGGCAAAAGGGCTCCTCAGTGCCCCCCAACACATTACCTGGTGCCCCCATTGTGGTCTACCTGCACCAAATAAATACTGGAAAAGCACCCCTGCTAGGCTGCCTAGTTGGCCTATGCCTAAGGCCGGCCATGATTCCAGCTCAGAAGGGCAGAGTCCAGCCTCTCCTCCCACAAGAGTGCAGACCACGAACCCTCTTAATGTAAAATAACTGGCCTGAAAGCCCAAGTGCTTAAACCAGAATTAATACACTACTAAATGATAGAGCAAAATCCCAAAAAGGGAAGGCATCACTGATCAGTATTAGCAAAAAACTACGGGCACACATAAAATTGTCTAAGGCCAGCTTTGAGAGAAAAATTGCACAGGACACTAAGGATAATCACAAGGCTTTCTTTAGTTATGTTAGGAACCTGGATGGTAATTCCCAGATATGCTCAGAATTAGTTCAAAATGACAAAAAAATACACCGAACCCACAGACATTGCCAACATCCTAGCTGACAGGTTCAGCGCAAACTTCTACCCCCTCTCCCCACCAAAAGAGCAAATATCTATCCCAGCAGAGTGCTGCCCCCCTGACATCTCAGATGCTCAGGTAAGAGCCGCCCTCTCCAAAGCAAAAAACACAGCATCAATGGGACCAGATGGTGTCCCGGGCTGCGTCCTACAGAAACTCCAAGAAGAGCTAAACCCAAACATAAAACTACTGTTCAATCTCAGCCTTACTACAGGATATGTGCCCAAAGAGTGGTGTACAGCAACAGTGGTCCCTCTCCATAAAGGTGGTGCCTCAACAGATCCTGGAAACTATCGCCCCATAAGCCTGACTAGCTTGGTCTGCAAAGCTATGGAAAGGATCATCATGGACCTCATAAATAAAGATATTGGGGACCTATAAACAACATTGGATCCTACCCAGTTCGGCTTTGTTAAGGGCAGATCCTGCCTCTTAAACCTGGTTGATTTCTTTGAAACAGTCACCAAGGCCATTGACTTGGGGAAGGTGGTCCACACAGCCTACCTGGACCTTGCAAAAGCCTTCGATACAATACCCCACTCGGGCATTATAGATAAGCTCACCAGCTTAAATATAAACCCCTATGTCACTAGATGGATTGCAAACTGGCTCAAGGACAGAACCCACATGGTTAGAATTGCTGGAGCCATGTCAGACTCCAAACCAGTTACAAGTGGTGTCCCACAAGGCTCAGTCCTGGGACCTCTCTTGTTCGGTATATATTTCTCCGAGGTACAGGCCAACACGGAAGGACTGTGGCTGACCAAGTTCACAGATGACTGCAAACTGGGCACCATAATCGACTCTCCAGCCGACACAAGCATCCTCCAAAAGGGCCTCATAGAAACAGACAACTGGTGCCAGAGCCATGGCCTCAAGCTAAATGCCAAAAAGTGTATAGTCATCCCTTTGGCAAAACAAAGTGCCCACAAATTACCACATAGGTGGTAATCCATTAAGTACAGAAGAAGTAATTAGGGACCTGGGGACCCAAGTTGATAGCAATCTCTCATTTGACAACCACGTGGCCAAAGTGGTTAGAAAAACATTTTATATAGCCCACCTAATCATGAAGGATTCACATCTAGATCAGGGAGGTCATCGTGCCTCTTTACTCATCCCTCATCAGGCCCAAAATTGAGTACAATGCCCCTTTTGGGATGTACCTTACCAGACACCTGCAGCAACTGGAAAGACCCCAAAAGTACCTCACCAAGAGGATCAAAGGGCTCAAACAGATGCCATATGCTGCCCGGTTAAAGAAACTCCAGCTCTACTCAGTGGCATACCGCCTGTTCAGAGGCGATCTGTGCCTGACGTATAAAGCCATGTCCAACCCGGAATTAATGGACATGCTGCACCTCAGAAAATCCAAATCCCATCGAGCTACGTGCTCGAGAGACTTGAGCCTCAGCACTGAAATAAATAGGACATGCTGGAGGGACAGATTCATAACCCAGAGGCTCCCTTCACTCTGGAATAAAATCCCAGTCCAGGTTAGGCAGAGTCCCTCATTGACTCTCTTCAAGAGGAATCTTGATGAGTGGATGGGAGATCGTAGGTTTACGCCGGGTATCACTTCTGTGTCACTGTTAGACAGAGGCACAGTATACTAACCTCGAAAAAGGGCATAGCAAAATAAATTTAAAATGGGTGGTGAAAGCCAAACACATTCTGGCTAGGCTTATAAATGCCCTAGGGCAGATAGCCTAGTATGAACCTATGAACCTATGAACCTATTCGAGCTGGTCCTGCCCTACCTAGTAGCTGTCATAATAATATATAGCCCTAATGTACTTTAATGGTACATCTTATTTAACCAAATTATTAAGTAGATTATTAAGTCTGTGATTTTATATACAAGGCAATATACTACATGGCTGGAAATATATAAACCTTAGTTCATTTTGCGATCAAAAATTATATATAAATATATACATATACATTTTGCATGTAAAAATCAGTTTCTATTTTCATAACCTATTGTTAACAAAGATCGCCTTCATCCTTCTAGACTTCTTCAGGTCTGTGTACAAGAACCCTAAAAACCTATATAATTGTATAATTAGTTAGTATTGTTATTACCATCATTTTGAATAAAGTTGAAAATATATATATATATATATATATATATATATATATGATGGAAACAAAATATACACTTAAATTTCAAATGATTTAAAATGGTATTTAAAACCAATTTGTAGAAAAAAATAAAATAAAATACAATTAGTCATGTAAACAATGTGGCAATTTTCTAAGTTCCAGTGCACTTTTAATTGAACAGTAGTAGTTTAGTCCAGGCTTTCTAAAAGAGTTTAGCTTTAATTGTCACATAAGTTCATGTTTCTCCAGAATATTCGGGATGTCTCCTTCAAGATATCCTTGAATTAATTAACCGCAATTAAGTACTTAAAGGAAAACTCCACCCTCTCATACAGTTTAACTCAATCGTTAGGTTTCTTTTCTCCCTACAATATGGTTCCAGCATTGTGTATGTACCAGAAACCTGCTTGTAGTTTTTAAACTTTTATTTCCTTGCATTGGAGACAAAGGAAGGGAAAGTCTACCTACTTTTTTTTTAAACTCAACTTCTCACATACTTTGCAGAGAAATTCGTCTCCACCTGTATAACATATCATAGACACAGTTAAATCTGTAGTTTACCCTGTCAGGTACTGCTGTCAATCTTGGATGGGTAATTAATCCTGCTAATGTAAGGAACATAGCAGCTGATATAAAAAAGACAGAAGGCTGTGTAATTGTTTTCACTGTTTTTATTGCAGAGGGGAGGAGAACTTAACACTCTCCTTTCATAGCAAAACAAAGCAATTAGATCAGTCAGGGGTTTAAAGGCAATTGTCAACTCTTCTGATAAAATACATAATCTAAGGGGCGGCAACAGCCGACACATTCTGGCTATGCTTAAAGATGCCCTCGGGCAGATAGCCTAGTACTTACCTATGGACCTATAAGCAGCAACACAGTATTGAAATTCTAAGCTTTAAATGTTATTTATAATAGTTTGTGGTAAGATAACTTGAGTAGTAGCACATATTTCTGTGACATTTAGAGAAAGTCAGTAAATATTTTTTTCTTGTAAAGTATAAATGCATTTACCATTTTCAACCCCCCCCCCCCACACACACACACACACACACACACATACACACACACAGGCCAGAACTGTAAAAAGAGAGTCAGGTGGCAACCCTATCAACTATGTGACTGATACTGTTCATAAAAAAGGTCTTTTATGCTTTGCATGACATCCTTCCAGAGGGGGATGCATATCTGGTACATGCAGAGCCATTGTAAGAGATTCCCACTGACTTTGAGTAAGTCCTTGCATTGTCAGACAGCAACCATAATATACAGCTGAATTTACTTTAACATACATTTACTATGTGCCCTTGCATTAAGAACACTAAGAAAAGGAAATCAGAAGTACTTAACTATGTTTAAATGCAGACACACACACACACACACACACACACGCACTTTATATACATACACATATACATAAACACACACACACAAGCACTTTATATACATACACATATACAGAAACACACACAAACACACGCACACACACACACACACACACACACACACACACACACACACACACACACACACACACACACACACACACACACACACACACACTGTATATGTGTGTGTGTGTGTTTGTGTGCGCAATATGTGTCTATACAATGAATTATTTATAGTATAGTTAAGCATTATACCCGCGGTGGTGGTGATACCCGCGGTGGTGTTGCTGTGGTAGCGTTGTCGCCTCACAGTAAGACACTGTCCGGTTCGATTCTCAGCTAGAGCGTCTTCTGCGTGAAGACAGGCGTGAATGGGCGTACCTTTGTTGAAGGTTGTGCATCAGAGCTGGTAACTCGGCACGTAAAAATCAACTACCAATCATTAGAGGACCGGAGTTCCACTGTGGCGACCCCTAACCCCCGTTAAGACACAACATAGTTAAGCATTATTAATGTATACATTCTAGTAAATGTTGCTCAATGATTTACTTGGTCACTGTCACACACTGGCTATGTGTTCCACATGTAATCTTGGTCAATGTCTTTCTGTCAGTATTTTTTTTATTTGTATCGATTAGTGCATTTAATAATTGTTATTATCTTTGCCAGTGTAGCTTACGTTGTGGCAGAAAAGGGTCCAGGGACCAGTTCACTTTCCTGGTTACCAAAGTGTAAATAAATAAATATGAAATAGAAAAAAGGAGGGGGAACATGACATAAATAATTGAGGAACTAGTAAAGCACATTTTAAGTCTGCATCATTCAAAAGAGAGAAAAATCCTCCCACTGAAGGCATTGTGAAGTAGCAGACAGAATAAGTTTAGATTCCTACTGCTTGTCACTTGTAACTGTTCAGCAAGGATTATTTACTGCAGTGAGAGTTTTCACACCTTAGCATAAGAGTATGGGGAGGGTTTATCAAGTTTGTTAGGACTACAAAAGACTCCTCTTACAAAACAATGTTTTTATCTGCTTTCTTTTGCTGCAAGTAGCTAACAGTTATTTATAGCATAGAACAAGCTCTGGCAGAGAGATAAATGAGGCTCAGTCAGGTAAACAGAGAAGCAGCTCTTTTACAGAAGGTGTGTTTAGATGACAATGCTTCACAGTCCTGCCATTATATTTTAATGGCATGAGAAAACAGCACCACTTCCTTATGTCTAGCATGAGTCATATAAAAAGGACTTGAAATGTATTCTGGGAAGAAGGAAGACAAACAAGAAAATAAGATCACGTTACCAAGGCAGGCCCCATCATCCGCCACTTTGAGAGAAACACATTAAAACTGTAAAATAAGCACTTGGACTGATTTTGAGGCATTAAAATAGCTCATAAACAAAGATACAATGAAAAAAAAGATGTTTTTTTAATTCTAAGGTGGAGTTTTCCTTTAAATAATTCAATTATCCAATAAAAGTGTTCATGAACTTTTAAAACATTCAAGTATTTGTTCTAAAATCACAGTATATTAGTTGTTACCATGGGGGGTTAGGAAGGCTTTTATTCTGTACAGTGACCCTAGTTTTTTATTAATAATGACACCTAATAGTTTTGTAGAGGGGTCGGGAAGATTATTGTGCCATCATTTGCATTCATGGTAAAGGTAAAAGCAGCAGACCTTTGTGTTGGTGAGAATAACAGCATTTTATTTTTTTGGGGGGGGTTTAGTATCAATCGACGTTCAGTGAGCCAGTTTTCTATAGTATTAAAGGTGGACTGGGTAGCAGACCACATATCTGTAGGAGATGTGGCTGAGCAAATCAGGGTGGAGTCATCAGCGTATTGGATACAGCTGACATTTGGGATGGCAGTATACAAGTTGTTAATAAAGATGGAAAACAGTAGGGGCCCTAGTATGGAGTATTGTGGTACTCCAAGGGTGTTAGGTAGTAGGTTAGAGAGCTTGTTCTGCCAGAGAAGAGCCTGCTGCCTCCCATTGAGGTAGGATTTAAACCATGTGTGTGTGTGTGAGAGTGTGTGTGTGTGTGTGTGTGTGTGTGTGTGTGTGTGTGTGTGTGTGTGTGTGTGTGTGTGTGTGTGTGTGTATGTCTGGTTGTGTGATAAATTTGATCACCTCTGAAAATGGACATTCACAGTGATTATTGCAATTATATGAATTAAAAAGGGATGCAGGACAACTGGACTTCCTGTGGCATTCTCAAATGTAAGACAATGACTACTCACTGAGATGAAAGAGTGGGTGAAAACTATCAGAGCTAAAGTATAATTTGCATAAGACCTTTGAAGTTCTGACTGAACACTGAGGAAATGACAAAAGGTGGAAAACAGACTCATTAGATGTTAATTTAATTGTTGAGACGAAGACTGTAGAAATCCATAACAAAGGAGGGCTTGCATGTGTGAAATGCAAAAGACAGCCTTGGCTGATGTCAATGTAATTGTTCAGAGGATGGTGGAAATCCATAACAAAGAATGGGAAGGTGATCTCAAAGGAATAAAATCAAGGTCTTTGGATGTTCTTGTAATTTTATACAGGGTAAAGGAGGAATTACATAAGGAAGGAGCCCTAGTTGATCTGCATGAATAACACATGGTCATCCTCAAAGTATGTGAAGCATAATCAGTGTACCATTTGTAGACTCCTGACATCAAAGGGATAGGGTCGCATGCCTCACTCCTCAGATGTGAAATGTGGAAATAGTATAGAAATGTGAATGATATGTCGAGAATTAATGTCTGAGTATTAAAGAAAGTATGCAAGATTGGAGAAATGTATGCCAATATGCAGAGTGATAAAGAGATGAGAGGGAGTAGTCAAGGGATATCCAGAGATAGACCCAAAATAGGATGGTATAACTATTTTGGTTGACACATCATGATGTCCCAGAAAGGGATGAGATTAAAGCCGAACAATAAAAAAATCAAGTATGCAATAGTAAAACATGAGAGCTTGTAGTGCATATCGGAAAAATGAAGTAATGCAATCAATTGCCTATGTAATGAATTTAAACTCTTAATTCACAAAGAAATTCTGATGGTAAAGGCAACATAATGGTAAGTAACAATGACAACTGTATATGTTAGTAAACCTTGTGGCCCAAGATGGGTAAGTTCATAGGTTCATAGGTTCATACTAGGCTATCTGCCCAAGAGCATTTATAAGCCTAGCCCAGAGTTTTTGTGACTTTCGCCACCCCATTAGTTTGGAGAAACTATGCCCATTATTTTGCTGTGCCTCTGTCAAGCAGTAACACTGAGGTAATCCCTGGCGTATATCTGCGATCTCCCATCCATTGGTCAAGATTTCTCTTGAACACGGCCAGCGAGGTGCTCCGCCTCACATGTACCGGGATTTTGTTCCACAGCATAGGGAGTCTCTGGGCGATGAATCTGTCCCTCCAGCACGTCCTATTAATAACCGTGTCAAGGTTTAAGTCTCCCGCCCTTGTAGTTCTGAGGGATCTAGATTTTTTGAGGTGAAGCATGTTCATCAAATCTGGGTTTGACATGGCCTTGTATGTCAGGCACAGGTCACCTCTGAGCAAGCGGTAGGCGACTGAATAGAGCTGGAGTTCTTTCAGTCGGGCAGCATAAGACATATTTTTGAGACCCTTTATCCTTTTGGTGAGGAACTTTTGGGGCCTTTCCAGCTGCTGCAGGTGTCGGGTCAGATACATTCCGAATGGGGCATTGTACTCAATCATTGGTCTGATGAGTGATGAGTACAAGGGGACGATGACCTCTCTTGATCTAGATGTGAATCCCTTCATGATCAGGTGGGCAATGTAGAAGGTCTTCCTAACTACTTTAGCAACGTGAGTGTCAAATGAAAGGTTACTGTCAACCTGGGTCCCCAGATCCCTGATAACTTCTTCTGTGCTCAGTGGATTGCCACCTATATGGTAGCTAGGGGTAACCTTGTTTTTCCCGAAGGGTATGACTATGCATTTCTTGGTGTTTAACTTTAGGCCATGGCTCTGGCACCAGTTATCCATTTCTGTGAGACCCTTCTGAAGGATATCTGTGTCGGATGTGTTTTCGACTATGGCACCCAGTTTGCAGTCATCTGCAAACTTTGTCAGCCATAACCCTCCTGTGTTTGCTTGTACTTCAGAAAAGTAGATGCCGAACAAGAGTGGTCCCAGGACTGAGCCCTGTGGGACACCACTTGTGACAGGCTTTGAGTCTGACATGGCGCCAGCAACTCTGACCCTGTGACATCAACCTGTTATAATTACATGGAAAAAAAATCCTTGTCATACCACTGTGTTCATACAGTTGTAATTACTGTGAACACTGTATTCTAATGGCGGATTCCATGACAGAGTGATCAGATTAGGTGAATTGAGATTTATACATACGGGGTAGATCATACATGGGTGCACAGACTTGGAATTTCAATGAGAGATAATTTTACATATAGTGAAAATCAGTATTGCAAAGTCATGACATCCTATCAAACACAAAAATAGACTTGCTCACGCACAGAAACACATAAGCATACACACAAACAGGGATATATGTTGGCAGATTCATATCACTTCACTGAAAGACCATTTTACTGACACCCATTTCACTGAGACTAAATCACCTAAACTTCATTTCACCTAAAATTCATTTCACCTAAAACTCATTTCACTGACAAGTAGTACTCTAAGGCAAGTCAAAGGTATATGTCATTTTCCCCACTGAAGTGCGATCCTAGTGTTAGCATATATACTTATGGGGGTGTGGGGGATGTGGGGGGCCTTGCCCCCCACCTAGTTCGGTTTTACCAAATAATGTAAAAGAAAAACAGACAACAGAAAACCAAATTAAGTGGGGGGGGCTAAGACCCCCTCACCCCCCAATTTGGGGGCTGTGCCTCACACCCCCTAACTATATATAACAACACCAGAATCACACTACAGTGGGGAAAAGGACATATACCTTTCACTTGCCTTAGAGTACTACTAGTCAGTGAATGAACTGGATGCGAGTTCCAGCCCTCCTGGAAACAGCTAACAGCTCACAAGCAAACCAACTCAAATGTCTTTGGATTGAAAAAATGATCTCCAGTAGTCAAACGTCCTCCCAAAATTTCACGATTTATTGTTGAAATAAAAACCAAACAAGGAACTGCCGTAAAACAGCTTCAACCACAAACTGCACGATCCTACTACTAGTCAGTGAAATGAGTTTTAGGTGAAATGAACTTTCAGTGAAATGAACTGGAGGAAGGCTGGCACAGGTTCTCTAGCTATGCCCCCTCGTGCCAGGCTATAAGTTAGTAATCACTACCACCAACTACTCTTATCAGCTACTAAAAAAAACCTTACTAAAGGGTATACAGTTATTACTGTGCAATATTATTATCCAATTAGTAAGTGTGGCAATCATCAAGGCTTATTTGTAGTGGCTTTGTACAGTATCACTATATACGTGCAATGTACTCTAGAGCTTAAATTATCTCTACATGAAACAGCCACAGTTGAAAGGTTTAAAAAATTTTAATAATGTATAATAAAAACATAAGAAAAATCTTGTCAAATCAACACAGTGCTAGTCAAGAGTTTAGAAATCACAAAAAATACTACTGTAGAATAATCTGACATAAATATAGAAAACAGCTAGACTAAATCTGACTAAATTCTTATCTAACTCTAAGAGCAATCACATTTCTAAATAAACTTACATATAGAGCAAAGGCAGAGTACTGGTGAGTGGTCAGTTCTTCAGACAAAATCCAAAATGCTATGTCTTCCCCTCTGAGATCCCTTAAATTGATAAGACATCACTGCTGACTCACTTTAGATTACATCAAAACTCAAGAGTTTTAACATTTCTTTTATCTTGCACCTGCCCAGGAAACTACAGCAATAGAATACATTATATATGTAAAATCTAGGAATTAACTCTGGTG
>NC_056743.1:426700944-426778444 GCF_019279795.1 Protopterus annectens | reverse complement strand
GACGAATCTGAACTGGGTGGGATACAGTGCATGGAAATTGTTTGAGGTTATTGCTCCAGGAATGTGAGTGTTTAGCTGCGGCTGTCTGATGAGGATCTCAGCATACATGTTCTGCAGTAGGACACATTTTCATTCAGGGAGACGTAATGTGAAATAACTGTGGTATATAAGTACCACTTAACCGAGTTCAGTAGAGCTGGTCGAATTGGCACCAAATCACATAATTGGTTTATGTCTTACACAGCAATCAGGAGTCACTGACAGTATGCTGAAGCAGGAGAAGATTAAGATGTTCATTGATTTGTTGTGTTTGTGTATTTGTATGAATAAGCTGACCATTATGGTATTATTCATACATTACTGTGGACTGTTGTCTGAGTATGAATGTTGATGCTGGAGGGGTATAATGTTGCTAACCTTTTCCAGCTAAAAAAAAAATAAAGAAGTGATGCAGGCTCCAGATACTATGAGCATCCTACTCCAGATCTTTTCAAGTATGTATGAGATTGGCAATTTAGTGATGGGGTCTGTACCTATGCATGTCTTGTGGTATGTTTTGAAGTACATCCTTATTTTTGATTGCTTTATGTTTATATGGGGAAACAAGCCTCACCCCCTGTACCTGTTATGGGATTTGCACCCAGTGAACCTAAACCAGTGAAATTAAGTGCAACGTTGCATAGTCCTATAGCATGTTACCAATTGTTAATTATATCCTATTAAGCTGAATGGTTCATTGAAAGTCATACATTCTTGTGTTTCAAAAGCATATATGTATAAACATCCCTTAGAATGCTGATGGTTGCAGTTATCAAGATCCTGATTCAGGTCTGATATGTTTTTAAATTCTGCCACTGCTTTGTGTATAGCCTCTTTTCCGAGAAGTAATGAGATCTATAACTAGTCCCTCAGACATGAATTCTATCTCAACCATATACGGTGAATTAATGGTTCCTCGCAACCCACACGCCACAAGAAGAAAGCCTTATATCTCCAGACTGTCGTGTTGTTTGCATAAATCTTCATATGTTGCCTGTTTCATTTACTTAGAGTTCCTTTAAGTATTGAAAAATATGCCCCACCAACCTCTCCCTGGTTCTTCAACACCATACATATGAAATGCTTTTTAGAATGCTTTCATTTTGGTTTCTGACAGAAACTATGTGAGATATTTATCCTGTAGCAGGACTACCAGTTAATGATATTAAGCTGATGTCTTCTGAAGTGCACACTTTTTAAGGTAGTGCTTGCAAACTGTATGTATAGGGTTTAAACATTTCACAATCTGTTTGGGCAAATCCTCTGCCTAAGTATGTCATCATTCCACTTATTTTCTTTGCTGCTTTGGGACAGCCAACAGTCACTTTTAGGGGACCACAGATGTGTAACCCAGGTCCATTTTATGTGATGTCTATCACCAAACAACGGAGTAATAATTCATTTAATTTGTTACCTTCCAGCAATCATTCTGGCATATTAAATGTTTACAGGGACCATGGATGTACTGTATATTGTAAAAACAATGCAGTGGTTGCAGGTGAGTGGTGAAACTAGTGATCCGATTATTCCTATAACACGGATTTATGCGGTGACCTGATGTACTGGGTAGGGTTTTTACTCGAAAATATGTGGAATGTAATTTCTGGTAAAATTCTTTAACTGCATTTTGAAAGTACAGTTCAAAATCCTTTCTTGCCCCTTCTATCTAAGCAATCTGTTTGCAATGATCTCAATGTGCAGCTGCTTACAGCAGTAGTGATACTGGACGTTAGTGTTTTATGGCACATTTGGATTTAGCTATTCTGGTCTTAGCATTTAATAGAAAGTTTTATTCATGGAGAGGCAGTAATGGAGTACTGTGCCAGTATCACTTAAGAGACTATATACATTCCAAATAGTGTAGTTATTGCAGCTGAGCAGTACAATTCCACTGGTATTTTTGACAAGTGCTTAACATTCTTGGCATACTTATGAGCTAACACCATCTTTGGCAAATGGAACCTCAGCTTTACATATCAGATGAAGGATGGCAGAGTCAGGAGTGCATAACTCTATTGTGATTTACTGCAGTGCCATTCATGGGAAACAGGCCAAGTACCTTGGGTATGGAACACACAACTTTTTCAGGGTGGATATGCCTGGAGAGCATACAGAAGTGTTTTACTGTAAAAGTGAGGATAAGATTTTAGAGATGTCTGCAAAGTATAGGCTTTTTCCCATCATAGAGGGAGTAACCCAATGGATGAAGGCCATGGGTACAAGTACCTGACATGATGACGGTTGAGGTATCATGTCTAGACACTCAGAACAGGAGACACGCACTCTTTTCTGACTGGAGATCAGAAATGTACGGGTGTTTCACTTTGACATTAAACACTCAATTTGACTGGAGCAGAGTGCCAGAATGCACCCCAATATGTAATTCACTTTATTGGAGTAACAGTTGCAGATCACTGAAAGGATGCCCTGTGGTAGACACCCTCAAAATGCAAGGGGGATACACAGTTTTGGATGAAAACTGTTGACTGGCATGTAATAGTATGCAATTTTCTTTTCATCATGATGAAACAAGGACAGATGGCTTTGAAAATGGATCTATAGTGTTGTTGATGGCTACTGAGCATAGCCTTGGGAAAAACTTAATCAGTGGTACACAGACCTTACAAGCTGATGAAGCACATGACACTGCTGTTATAGAAGATAGTGACAATCAAAAAGAAAAACAGAACAACATAGTATGATTACTATTAGCATGCATATTAGAGCATTGTTGTACTTGATATGTATATGAGATTCAAAGAATATAACATTGTATAATCTCAGTAATATAGCCAAAATACAGATGGAGGTACCCCTGACGTTAACATCCACCATCACTTTGTTATAGGGGGATTGTCAGACACAAATGTATACTAGTGTGTCCTTCCACATCTGCATAAAACCTTTCTCGTGTATTTTAAAGACTTTAATATTATGCCAAACAGCACAGACATAACAACAGTGATCTACTCTTGCTTTCTCTATCCATTTGACTCTACTTAATCTCCAGCAGTACCACGTATCACCACCCACTCAACATCATGCACTGCATCCTTACCACACACCATAAGTAACCCCTCCATACCTGTACCATATATCATCACCCACTCAACATCATGCACTGCATCCTTACCACACACCATAAGTAACCCCTCCATACCTGTACCATGTATCACCACCCACTCAGCATCATGCACTGCATCCTTACCACACACCATAAGTAACCCCTCCATACCTGTACCATGTATCACCACCCACTCAGCATCATGCACTGCATCCTTACCATACACCATAAGTAACCCCTCCAAACCTGTACCATGTATCACCACCCACTCAACACCATGCACTGCATCCTTACCACACACCATAAGTAACCCCTCCATACCTGTACCACGTATCACCACCCACTCAACATCATACACTGCATCCTTACCACACACCATAAGTAACCCCTCCATACCTGTACCACATATCACCACCCACTCAACATCATGCACTGCATCAAATCCCCCACCTTAACACACACCATAAGTAACCCCTCCATACCTGTACCACGTATCGCCACCCACTCAGCATCATGCACTGCATCCTTACCACACACCATAAGTAACCCCTCCATACCTGTACCACGTATCACCACCCACTCAACATCATGCACTGCATCCTTACCACACACCATAAGTAACCCCTCCATACCTGTACCACATATCACCACCCACTCAACATCATGCACTGCATCCTTACCACACACCATAAGTAACCCCTCCATACCTGTACTACATATCACCACCCACTCAACATCATGCACTGCATCAAATCCCCCACCTTACTACACACCATAAGTAACCCCTCCATACCTGTACCACGTATCGCCACCCACTCAGCATCATGCACTGCATCCTTACCACACACCATAAGTAACCCCTCCAAACCTGTACCATGTATCACCACCCACTCAACATCATGCACTGCATCCTTACCACACACCATAAGTAACCCCTACATACCTGTACCACGTATCACCACCCACTCAACATCATGCACTGCATCCTTACCACACACCATAAGTAACCCCTCCATACCTGTACCACGTATCACCACCCACTCAACATCATGCACTGCATCAAATCCCCCACCTTACCACACACCATAAGTAACCCCTCCATACCTACAAACATGCAACCAGTCATCCATTACCCTTTACTCTTTCAACTCACCTTTCCAATCCATTACACCTCACAATCCAAAACACACCCCAACCTCAAACATCACTTCTTAACAGTTTTCTACCTTAAAACCATTGCCAGCATTGCAGCCAAACTACTACTAGGAGGAGACATCCACCCCAACCCTGGCCCAACAAATGCCCCCCATACCACATCCAACCCCAACCTCCCTTTTAAGCACAAACCCACTGATATATTCATATTGAACCTAAACATTCGTAATATCATGAACAAAACAGAGCAGTTACATGGAGCCATCTCTGCATACAACCCAATATTATGGTGATTGCAGAAACATGGCTTAAACCCCATATTAAAGATAACTCTATAACCCCGCCTGGCCTTAATATATTAAGAGTAGCTAGAGCTCACAGAGGAGGTGGTGGATTGCCCTCCTTTACAAATCCAGTTTAAAAGTTCAGCTCCTTCAAAAAGAAACCCCACATTTCAACAATGCTGAGGCTTTATTCACCAAACTCCTCCCAGACCAACACAAACAACTAAACCTCCTCAGCATCTATATACCACCAGGAGACAACCTTAGGACCCCAGAATCTATACTCCACTGGGCTTCCCACACCCTCTCCCAAGAAACTGTAGTCCTAGGCGATGTCAACATCGACTGGAACAGTATACATTCATCAACAGTCACTAACCACATAAACCTATATAACTTTACTCAACTCATACACTCATCCACAAGAACTGACAAAACCACCAAACATGAATCCACCTTGGATTGGGTCCTCACTAACCAGCCCACCTATGCAGGATACTACCCATCTCCCTCAGTGACCCAACTTTTCTCCTTCAGCACAAACTTAAACATACCAACCCACCCTCTCTGTTACACACCCGCTCCTAAAAAAACTTCTCCTCTGAACAATTCTCAGAAACCCTAAAATCCTGCAACTGGGCTCCCCTAAAAACCCTCCCCCTGGATAACGCAGCAGAATACTTTAACTCCAAATTCCTAGAGATTCTAAACCAACTAGCCCCCACTGAAAACAATAGGAGTACGCAGTAACCCTGCCCCCTGGCTAAACAAAACCACAAAGATCTTACTCAAGGCTAGGGACAAACCTTGGATAACTTGGAAAAAATACAAAACACCCAAAACTAGGCAAACCTTTTCTGAACCTAGAAATAAAGCAAAAAAGCAGGTCAGGTTGGACAAAAAGAAACACTATATTTCCCTACAAAGGAAACACAGCAACAACCCACAAAATTCTGGGCTGCAGTGAACAACATCCGCCAGCCCGGAAAAAAACAATACACCACCTCCAGACATCGAAGGTACTGACACTGACATAGCCTCAAGCTTCAATAACTACTTTACCTCTTCCATACTGAAACTAGTAAATGATATATCACCCACAACCCAACCACAATCCATAAACTGCCAGACTAACTCCACCCCTTCTCACTCAACCCAGTACCAACATCAACCATTCAAAAACTTTCAGCAAAACTCAAACCTACCACCCTAGCTGCCGACAGTCTCCCAGCCCAGTATCTCCAAGTTGCATCCAAGGCCATTGCCTACCCCATCTCCCTACTCATTAATAGATGTATTTCAATGTGCACCACTCCATCCTTGTAGAAAACCTCATATATCATTCCCCTCCACAAGGGTGGCCCCTCTACTGACCTCTGCAACTATTGTCCCATTGCAATCCTATCACCCCTCTCAAAAATTCTAGAAAAATTTATCCATCAGCAACTCCTTACCCACCTATGAACCAACAACCTACTATCCAAAACCCACCATGGATTCAGACCATCCCATAGCACCAATACTGCCCTAATCAACTTCTCCAATACTATAAACTCACACAGGAACCAAGGGAAACTGGTCTCTGCCACCTTCCTAGACTTATCCAAGGCATTTGATACAGTTTCCCATAACAAACTCCTTACCTGCCTCTCTGAACGCAACCTCAATAACCCCACCCTACAATGGTTTAAAAGTTACCTAAACAACCGCTCACAATCTATCAAATGGGGCAACTCCCTATCCCCTCACTCCCCGTCACATGTGGCATCCCACAAGGCTCAATCCTTGGCCCCCTTCTCTTCAACATATTTACTAATAATCTTCACCTAGAAACCACTAAAGCCAATATTGTCCAGTTTGCAGATGACATAACCCTAATCTGCTCAGCATCCAACATCCATCTACTACAAAGTAAAGTCCAAGAATCCTTCACTGAGGTAGAGAACTAGCTAAACAACCACCAACTGATACTAAACCACCCAAAAAAATACAGCTAATGCTATTCCACCCAAATAAACACTGTGCCCCCACCTTCACCATCCTGTCAGCCAATAACACCCTCATCACCCCAGTAGCTGAGGCCAAACCGCTAGGTGTGACAATTGATCAACAACTTAAATACAACAAACACATATTCCAAACTATCTCTAAAGTCCATAAAAAACTAAGTTGCCTCTATCCTTGCAAACAGTTCCTAACCCCCCGACTCTAGAACTACAATAGCCAGAATTCATCTGTTATCAACATTACTTTACGGCTCTCCAGTTCTTACCAACATTAATAAAATCGACCTGAACAAACTCTCCACATGCTACAACAAAATAGCTAGGTTCACTGCCAATAGTAGATCACACCCCCACCACTGCCAATTCCTACTTAAACTACACTGGTTAGAATTTCCAAACCTGCTACGCTACCACCAACTCATCATAGCTCATCAAATTCTATACCATCCTGAGAGAACCCCTGCCCTAGCTGACATGTTAGACTTTTACAACTCCAGCAGGGAACTATGATCAAGTAACAAATCCCTGATTGAAGTCAATCCATGTAAGAACAAGTCTGGAGAAGCCCTATTCTCCCATGAGGTTGCAAAAGCATAGAACACCCTCATACCTGAACTCAGGCTATAAAATCACACAAGCACATTCAAAGGCCTCCTTAGATCGCACTTCATTGCTAACCCTCTCTATAACTGCAAAGACCCCCCCCCTGCTGAATCCTCACTGCCCTGTAGGCAGACTACCTGCTGAAGCCTCCAATGCATACATCATACTGTCACCTACAATGTACTTCTTGTAAATATTATAAATATTGACCTACTCCTGAGTATCTTATTTACACAGATTGTACTGTTATTGTAGACATGTAACCTCCTGACTGTACTAGGTGAGTGTGTTATTTACACAGATTGTACTGTTATTGTAGAATTGTAACCTCCTGACTGTACTGTGTGAGTATCTTATTTACACAGATTGTACTGTTATTGTAGATGTGTAACCTCCTGACTGTAATTTACACAGATTGTACTGTTATTGTAGAAGTGTAACCTCCTGACTGTACTATGTGAGATCTTATTTACACAGATTGTACTGTTAATGTAGACATGTAACCTCCTGACTGTACGGTGTGAGTATCTTATTTACACAGATTGTTCTGTTATAGACATGTAACCTCCTGACTGTACTATGTGAGTATCTTATTTACACAGATTGTACTGTTACTGTAGACATGTAACCTCCTGATTGTACTATGTGAGTATCTTATTTACACAGATTGTACTGCTATTGTAGACATGTAACCTCCTGACTGTACTATGCGAGTATCTTATTTACACAGATTGTACTGTTATTGTAGACATGTAACCTCCTTACTGTACTATGTGAGTATCTTATTTACACAGATTGTTCTGTTAGACATGTAACCTCCTGACTGTACTATGTGAGTATCTTATTTACACAGATTGTACTGTTATTGTAGATGTGTAACCTCCTGACTGTAATTTACACAGATTGTACTGTTATTGTAGACATGTAACCTCCTGACTGTACTATGTGAGTATCTTATTTACACAGATTGTTCTGTTATAGACATGTAACCTCCTGATTGTACTATGTGAGTATCTTATTTACACAGATTGTACTGTTATTGTAGATGTGTAACCTCCTGATTGTACTATGTGAGTATCTTATTTACACAGATTGTACTGTTATTGTAGAGACATGTATCTTATTTACACAGATTGTACTGTTATTGTAGAAGTGTAACCTCCTGACTGTACGGTGTGAGTATCTTATTTACACAGATTGTTCTGTTATAGACATGTAACCTCCTGACTGTTCTATGTGAGTATCTTATTTACACAGATTGTACTGTTAATGTAGACGTGTAACCTCCTGACTGTACTATGTGAGTATCTTATTTACACAGATTGTACTGTTACTGTAGACATGTAACCTCCTGACTGTACTATGTGAGTATCTTATTTACACAGATTGTACTGTTATTGTAGAGACATGTATCTTATTTACACAGATTGTACTGTTATTGTAGAAGTGTAACCTCCTGACTGTACTATGTGAGTATCTTATTTACACAGATTGTACTGTTATTGTAGACATGTAACCTCCTGACTGTACTATGTGAGTATCTTATTTACACAGATTGTTCTGTTATAGACATGTAACCTCCTGACTGTACTATGTGAGTATCTTATTTACACAGATTGTATTGTTATTGTAGACATGTAACCTCCTGACTGTACTTATTTACACAGATTGTACTGTTATTGTAGAAGTGTAACCTCCTGACTGTACTGTGTGAGTATCTTATTTACACAGATTGTACAGTTATTGTAGACATGTAACCTCCTGACTGTACTATGCGAGTATCTTATTTACACAGATTGTACTGTTATTGTAGACATTTAACCTCCTGATTGTACTATGTGAGTATCTTATTTACACAGATTGTATTGTTATTGTACACATGTAACCTCCTGGCTGTACTATGTGAGTATCTTATTTACACAGACTGTGCTGTTACTGTAGACATGTAACCTCCTGACTGTACTATGTGAGTATCTTATTTACACAGATTGTTCTGTTATAGACATGTAACCTCCTGACTGTACTATGTGAGTATCTTATTTACACAGATTGTATTGTTATTGTAGACATGTAACCTCCTGACTGTACTATGTCATTGTTTTCGCATTTAACTGATTTTTACCTGTATACTAGCTTTCTTGTTATCTAACTTATGTATTCACGCTGTTACTTCCTTGGAGCGTTTCTCCCCAGGACTCCACTGAAAATGGACACATGTTGTCCAGTTGGATTTATCATGGTAAAATAAATGTTAAATAAATAAATAAATAAATTCTTAAAAAAATAAAGGTTTTTATTTTGGTATGAAAACTGAAGTACAGTCATTTGCAATGGTTGTAGTTGTGTTTTGCTCTACAAAATCTCATATCTTCATAATAAATCACACTGTGGGCATTTGGGGACGTGCTAGTCCTACAGTGACACTGTATAGAATTATGCAAAGACATTATATGAAGGGAGGCAACACAAATAGAAGGAAAATTATTTACCTTGTGTTGATTTGCCATGAAGGGCAAGGCATTAGAAAGTATAGGGTAGTGAACAGTGTGTGATACTAGTTGTCACTGCCCTGACATTGCCATCATGTGATTAAGTTGGGATGACAGTTTGAAAAGTGTCATGTAGAACTAAAGGCTGTCAGACAGGGACTTAGCCACTCATGAACCATGCAGACAGAGTGATAACAAACCCACACTGTATTATTTCTGTTATTTGTCTAGAGATAAAAACAATGGAATGAGATACAAATGCATACATTTGTAAAGTACAAAGAAAAAGAAAATTGCTTAAGAGCATATTGTAAAATGTAGACAGTGAGTCAGCAACACGCATCATGTATAGTAGGAAATGCCCAAGGACAGCACAAAATAAAATATAAAATGAAATAAATAGTTGAGTGTTTCTGCCATACCTTTCAACTGTACAACTTTTTGCAGAAAGAACAGTTTTTCATTTGATGGTTTTGGGCTGTTGCTCATAAAAGGTATGGTGTTCTGTCAAATCACCAAGGATCAAAGTAACTAAAGAAAAACATACTTTTTAGTTCAGACTTCCATGCTAACACAAACCCTGTTATTCTAGCAGCATACTGAATTTATGTGGGCAATATAGACTCAAAAAATAATGAAACTGAAGACTGTGACTACTAATGTGTGGACCTTGTATCACACATGCTTTTTACAGAGCTACCAGTATGTCAGTAAACCAGCAGACTTACCTAGTACTCATGGATCAAAAAACAGTGGGGCATGAAAAACAGAGACATGACTGTTTCTACTGCTGTCAGAAAATGAATCATTCAAATGGTTTCGACAAGAGCTAGGGCATTTGTGTCATAAAATGATTGTATTTACTCGGCATTTTGAAATCAGCACAAAATAAAATAAGACATGAAATGTTCAGAAAACTGTAACACTGTTTTAATTTTGCATTACTCTTATGGTTTCTTGCAGGGTAGTGGCAAGACTGGTCATTAAATTCCTGAAAAGCTAGTTTTCTCTGAGGAATCAGATTACCAGCACAAGTGAAACTAATGAATGCCTCTTGCCTCAGTGACAGCTGTTGTGAGTACAGCTGCAATGTGAGATGGAATGTGACTAACACTTCTGAAGCTTCCTGTAAGTTCCCTCCCCCAACCCCCAGACTGAGAATGTAAACAAAGACCAACATCAAAACAAAAAATCCCTGGGACTGTCCCTTTAAGGTACTGTCCCATAGTCACCTGATAAAACAACACAGGGAAATATATTCAGTACCAAAAACATACTTCCAAAAATACTGGTAAAACACAAAACAATACAATTTATTAAGCGCTTTTTGTTCCTGATGCTCAGACTTTTTCAGAATGTTTAAGTAATGCAGCAATACAACATTTATACATCAAACATTCTATAGATCTTCTGATTGGTTGTAAAAGTCAGCTGACTAATAAACATTAAAAAATACTCATTTAGTACAAAAATTTAATGCAAGACAACAATCCACATAAAATATATGAAGAACTGATTCTAACACACACAGCATATCCTTGACTGCATCCTTAGAAAATGAGTTCTGATACATGGCCATCTCTCAACCTACTCTTGCCCTGGTATGATTTTCCTGAAACTACTCACATTCCTCCTGCCCTTTCAGCATTGGAGGATAGTTTTGTCACAGTCTGTAACTTGCCTGACAGCCAGCCTGTTTCTATCAAGAAAGCAGACAAGAGTGTACAAAGTTCTGCAATCTTATAAGTTTTTATGTACTAATCTCAAGCCAGTCCCAGCAGCTGTTGCTCTAGTAAACCCTGCTGCTGCTAAACATCTGGTTAATACCAGCCCCTCTCCTTCTGATAAAGATTAGAAGGATTTGTATAGATTTGAGAAAAAAGTGTATTCTTCTGCAACACTTATTTTTAGAATTCTCAGCTGTCAAGCTCAGATGTTAAGGTTTATTCTTGCCTCTTTTAAGAGGATGAGCAATATTATGGTATATTTTTCCTCTTCTGAGGAAGACTTCTTTGTGTAACTTAATTTCTTATAGGATCATAGGAGACCCGAAGGTAATTTTAAGACTAGCCATTTCAACCCAATGTAACACTGTACAGGTACTAGTCAATACCCAGGATTACATTTAGTGATGACTACCCATATCCAGGAGGGTTGTGGGCGCTATCCCCAGTAAGAATTTACGGTGCTCCATTCACTCATCCAGGTTCCTATTGAACAGTGTCATAGAAGTGCTCTGTTTCACATGAATTGGTAGCCTGTTCCAAAGACATGGCAGTCACTGGGAGATAAATCTATCCCTCCAGCATGTCCTATTTAAATCACAGGCATTATTCAAGTCCCTGGAATGGGTAGTCCTAGACCCATTTGATCTACAGATATGCAATAATTTCATTAGGTATGGGTCTTGGGTTGCTCTGTAAGCCAGGCATAAGTCTCCCCTAAGAAGTCTATGTGATACAGAATATATTGACAGGGATTTTAGTCAATCCATGTAAGGCACATGCTGAAGGTCCTTGATCTTCTTTGTTAGAAACCTCTGAGGTCTCTGCAATTGCTGTACATGCTTTATGTGGTACATACCAAATGGGGCATTATACTAATTTATGGACCAGATAAGTGCCGAGTATGGGGGGTTATAATTTCTTTTGCTCTTGAGGTGATGCCTTTACTAATCAAGTGGAAAGCTTTCCTTACAATCATAGATACATCATGGTTGAAGTTAAGGTCGTGGTCAACCTGTGATCGCAGGTTCTTTACCACTTCATGGGTACTTAGAGTATTGTTATTGATTTGGTAGTGTGAAGGGACATCATTTAGCCGAAGGTAATGATGATGCATTTCTTTGCATTCAGTTTGAGACCATGACTAATACACCTGTCATTGGTCTGTATGAAACCATCCTGGAGTATATTGACATCATTTGGGGATTCAGTGATTGCGCCTAGTTTGTAGTTGTCTGCAAACTTGGTTAGTCACAATCCTTTAGTTTTGAACTGAACTTCTGAGAAGTATATAACAAACAGTAGGGGGCCCAGTACTGACCCATGTGGCACCCCACTTGTAACAGGTCTGCTGACTGATGTAGAGTCACCCACTTAGATAGCATGTGTCTAGCCTGTAAGCAAGTTGGCAACCCATCTTACAACAAAGTGGTTTACATTCAGTTTGCTAAGTTTAGCAATAATGCCTGAATGTGGGATTGTGTTGAAAGCCTTTGCCAAGTCGAGGTATGCTGTGTGCATAGATTTGCCCTCATCAATGGCCTTGGTCACACTTACAAAGAAATCCACCAGATGTAACAGGCAGAATCTGCCCTTCACAAAACAGACTTGGGTAGGATCCATGGTTTGGAGGTCACCTATGTCTTTATTTATGAAGTCCATAATAATACATTCCATGGCCTAACAGATGAGGCTGGTCAGGCTTATGGTTCTGAAATTCCCTGGGTCTGTTGCTTGGCCACCTTTGTGGGGGTGGATAACTGTAGCTGTTCTCCATTCCGCAGGAACAAACCCTGCAGTTAGGCTATGATTGAAAAGGGTATTTAGTGGTGATCATGTTTTAGCCTGTTTAGAAGACAGCCTGGGATGTCATGTGGTCCCACAGAGGCCATGTTCTTTGCCTTGGACAGGGCTTTGAGGACCTGCTCTTCAAATATGTAAGGTGGGGGGGGGGTTGTTGTAGGTTAGCAGAGGATAATGGAGTGAAATTTTTGCCAAACCTATCCACTAGCAAGTTCGCTATCTCTGTGGGGTCAATGTGTGTATGATACCATTGGCAACCAGTTCTGCACATGCTTGGGTCCACACCTTTAGAATATGTCCATAGCTGTAAAAGGCCTTATGGTTATCCTTGGCAGTCCTTGCTAGGTTTCTCTCAAAGTTGTCTTATTTGCCTGTTAAGGCTGATGACTGTGCTTTTCCATTGTCGGGTCCTTGTCTTTGTTTTCTTGGACAGCAATTTTTTGCATTTATTGTAGAGTTTGTTACTATCCTGTGTTTAAATATGCTTTATGAGTCCGTTGATATCACTTCTAGTGCTGCTGCTACTGGGACTGTTATGAGGAGGTTTGCTTGGGTGCATATTCATTTCTGTCTTTGGCAGCAAATTGTTTCAGAGGGATGGGTTTTGAAAGTAATCCACCAAGGTTACAAATGGCAGTGAGAGTCACTCCCTTCTTCAAGCAGATTCTCCTCATCTGCCAGGCCAAACTTCTCCTTCTCTCTTGTTCTCCAGCATCCACTATCTCATGGAGGGTGATAAAAGTCTCTCTTCCTCAACTAGTTTTATTTTATTTCAGTTTTTAGTTTATTTTGTTTTATTTCAGGATGTTTCTAGTGCCAACAAAAGAAGATCCATAGGTTCATAAGCTCATTGGTAAGTTCTAGGCTAGCTGCCCTTGTGGGTTATTGTAAGCCTAGCCAATTTCTCTTTATGTACTCGAAATAACCTATCCTATTTGGATATAGATTGACTTTACCCATCCCATGGTCAATAATTATATATTATCCCCAATGAGAATAATTGAGATCATGCCATATAGGGAACCATGCATGTGATAAAGCATTTAGGAGGTGCCTCTGTCCATTAGTAGTACAGGAGGCAGTCCTGGACTTAATTTTCTGTTTCCCAGCTATAGGTCTAAGCTGCACTTGAATATGGACAAGGATGAAATTTGTTTTATGTGGATGGGGAGCCTGTTCCACAGCAGTGGTATCCTCTGTGAGATATACCTCTCCTTCCAAACCTTTTTTGTTGATTTAGCAGAACAGGTTTAGATCCTTAGACCAAGTATTTCTGATGTCATTTGACTTGCTGATGTGTAGTAAATCCATCAGTAATGGGTCAAAGGATGGCTTGTATGCCAAACACAGGACACTTCTTAAAAGTCTGTAGGATACCAGGTATACTGACAGGGCTTTGAGTCTGTCCATGTAGGACATGTTATATAGGACTTTTATCCTTTTAGTAAGGTATCTCTGTGGGTACTCCGGTTGTTGCATTTGTCTGGACATTACATGCCAAAGGGGGCATTATATTCAATGATTGCCCTAATGAGGGCTGAGTAAAGGGGGACAATGTCATCCCTAGATCTAGACACAATCCTTTTGTTTATAAACTGATCAGTATAGAAGGACCTTCTTACAACAACAGACACATGTTGGTCAAAAGTTAGGTCACTGTCCACAAAATGCATTTTTATTTTTGGCATTTAGTTTTAGTCTATGATTTTCAGGTTCATGGAGACCATTTCTGGATTTTTCCTTTCTAAACTTGTTTATGATAGTGCCCAAGTTCAAAATGTTATTTCTTTACAACTTGTCACCTCTCTTTCCCCATTTAAATTTTCTGATGACCTTAGATTTAAAGATGTTTATCGTTACATTCCTACAGGTCTAGATTTCAAACATTATATACGAATAAAGGCACAGACTGGCTGAAGAATAATTCCCTTTACTTCGAATAAGTTAAAATAATACACACGTAAAACAAATATCCAAATATCCAAATGAAGTAAGCGCTTTCGTTTGGCGATTGCCAAACTTTTTCAAACAAGTAAAACATCACTTCCTGTTGATTAAATACTCTAATTTAGTGATGTAATGCAATTACACAATTGAACACTTCAGACTCGATTAATTTTATGTATAATGTTACTAACATTCAAACTACTAGTGATGAAAAAAAGCTTCACTAGAAGTTTCATTACTACTTTTAACTCTGACAGTGGTTTCATTAATAAAATAAAAGCAAAAAATTGGCAACTTTTAACAGCTGATCCATCATTACACCAGCACTTTGATTGCAACCCATCAATAGTGTACAAAAAGGGTACAAATTTGAAAAAAAATGTTTGGAAAATATACATAACATAAAACAAGGGAGAATGTTTAAATGTGGTAGGTGTAAATACTGCTGTTATGTGTTTGAAACCACTGAATTAAAAATTAATGGTACAAAGATTCGAATAAAGGAAAAAGTTAGTTGTACCAGTGAAAAGATAATATATTGTGCTCTATGTTGTGCCTGTACGGCGTTTTATGTAGGTAAAACAGAAAGGAAATAACAGAAAGGAAATTGAAAGACCGTATGGGAGAACACATTAGAGCTATACGTGATCGTAATGATATGAATGCCCTAGCCAATCATGTTATTATTCACACATCCCATTCTTTTAAATTTGTTGTTCTAGATGTTTTAAATTTGGATGCCAGGGGTGGTGCATGGCAACCACTATTAGAAAAACTAGAATTATAATGGCAAATAAAACTTAATGCACATAATTGGCCAGGACTGAATAATGCACTTTCTATTGCTAGTATTTTAAAATTAAAGTCTCTTGTGAGATAATTTGTTTATAGGTCATTCTTCTTGGGTACATATATAAATTATACATAAAACATATACAAAATACAGAAATAATATGTACCTCTGGATTTTACACACCTAATTTATATTCAATACATTCTTGCACAGCTATGTTTTACTTTTGAGTGTCTTTTAGGTTTTAGTATGTAGTAGTTTTATCAGGATCTATATTTAGTTCCATGATATGTGCCCATATTTCCATTCATATGCACATTATATACAATTTTTACACATATAAACATTCAGTACTTGTATACTTTTTGTACTTGAGTGGTTACACTGATACACTACATATTTATACAGTTTTTAAATAATTACATATTTATTTATATTTATACATTTACTTATATATTTATATTTATAATTACATTTATATTTATATTTACATATTTATATTTATATAATTATACATCCATATATTAATTACATTATTGAAGTACTATTAATTATTTATCGAAGATATTACATTCATTACTGTTATTATTTTATACGCTATTATAATAGATTAATAAATTGATTACATAAGTTTGAAAAAATATTTTAATTTATTATGGTAGTTGTACATGTTAATTTAAAAACAATATAAATAAAACTTAAAACAATAAAAATAATATTTCAAAAATAAAAACATAATTTACAATAACATTAATGCTAGGTTTAGATTTCGTTAGGTAAAGGTTTATTAACACCACACACACTACACATAGTATTGAATTATTACACCTTCATCCCGAGTGTTCAAAAGCTTTTTCTTTTTTAAGATATATTTTTAACACCCCCCCTTTTTTATATATTTTTTAATACATTCCTTTAAATCTACCTTTACAAGTCTATTTACAGGTATGGTTTATTATCTGTGTACATCGTACAAAATTTTGGATTGTAATCTATACAGGAAAGAGTACTCCATAAAGTTTTCTTATAGTTTCTAGATGCATAATGGAAATCAATATATGTAAAACTGACGATATTTACCTGTTGACAAAAGGTTCGTCAAAGAAACACGTGCAACGGAGACTACTTAGGTATCGGGTAGTTTAGGATTTTTGTGAAAGCAAATTAATGTTATTAAAACCAAAAGAAAAGAAAGTCCCAGGAGAATCAAACAGCTGAACACTTTATTCACAGCAAAAAGAAAACAAATAAACGCTTATTAACTTAAAAGCATGCGTTGGCGTCTTGTCAAAGACTTCATCAGATTTTAATTAGCTATGTGATCTCGGTCAGAAGAAGCTGATTTTATACCTACACACAGATAAATTAGTAGAAGAACCAATCTGTGCTTTCTCTCTTTTTAAAAATAATCAGGTACATAAAGTAAAAAAACATCAGAGTCCATTAAGTTAAAATGTGCCCACCCTTGCTAATCTCCCCACAGTAAATGTTCAAAAAACCATTAGTAATAAATAGCTTCTATCCAAATACATCAATATCAAATTAAATACTTTATAAGAAATGACTTAAAACTTCGATCCCATAAAATGCTTTTTTTATAATATATTATTCAACCATTTAAAATATATATATAAAATTCATTTAGGGTTGCATAGACGTTTAAAGGGGATGCTGCCATCTGTGCTATTACATGTCTCAAAAGATTACATTTGTCAAGATTTTGCAGCTTTTTAACTTTAATAATGGTTTTAACAGAAATATACTCCATTCAGTCCTGGGGGTTTTGTTGGCTTCCAATATGTACCTGCCACAATTTTTTAACAATTTTAAAAAAATTTTTAAAATTTTTAAAAATTTTAAAAAAATTTTTTTTAAAAAAATTAAATTTTTAATTTTTAAAATTTAAAAACAAAAATAAATAATTTTGGTTTTTTTTTAAAATTTTAAAAAAGCCCCTTTTAACAAATTTTTTTTTTTAAAATTTTAAACTTTTTTTTATTTAAATTTTTAAATTTTTTTTTTCCCAAAAAAATTTAATTTTTTTAAAAAAAATTTATTTTTTTTAATCCCTTTTAAAATTTGAAAGTTTTTAAAATTTAAAATTTTCTAAAAAATTTTAAAACAAATTTTAAGGGAAAAATTTTTTAAAAAAAAAATATTAAAAAAGGGGGTTTTTGGAAAAAAAATTTGTTATTAAAAAAAAAAAAAATTTTAAAAACAAAAAAAATTTTAAAAATTAAAAAAAATAAATTTTTTTAAAAAAATTTTTAAAACCATTTTTTTTTTAAAAATTTTATGGGGTTTTAGAAAAAAATGTCCTTTTTTTTCGTTTTTTGAAATTTTTTTAAAAATTTTAAAAAAAAATTTTCCCAAAATAAAAAATTATTTTTTTTTAAAAACCTTTTTTTATAAAAAAATTTAAAAAAAAAAATCTTTTTTTTTAATTAAAAAAATTTTAAAAAAAACCCATTTGGGTTCTTTTAAAGGGGTTGCTTTTTTTATTTAAAAGAAAACCTTTTGGGTTTTGGGTTTTTAATTTTAAAATTTTTAAAAAACCCTTTTTCCCCTTTTTTTAAATTTTTTTTTTTTTTTAACATCTTTTTCCAAAATTTTTTTTTTTTTTTAATATTCTTTTTTTTAAAATTTCATATTGTTTTAAAATTCTTTTTTTTTCCCCTTTTAAAATATTTATATCCTTTTTTAAACCTTGGGTTTAAAAAAAATTTTTAATTTCTTTTTAAAAAATTTTTCTTCTTTAAAAAAATTTTTTTTAAACCCTTTTAGTTTTTTTATTGTTAAATTTCCTTCACCCCTTTTAAAATTTCCTTTTTTTTGGGGGTTAAAACTTCTTTTTTTGGGTTTTTTTTTTTAAAATTTTTTTAAACCTTTTTTAAATTTTTTTTAAATTTAAAAAATTTTTAAAATTTTACTTTGAATTTTTAAACCATATTTTTTTTTCTTAAAACCTTTTTTTAGGGTTTAAAACCCCCATTTCTTTAATTCCCCCTTTTTTTAAAAAATTTTTTTTAAATTTTTCCCCAAAATTTTTTTTAAATTTTTTAAAATTTTTAAAAAAATTTTCCTAATTTAAAATTTTCTTTTTTTCCTTCCCAAAATTTTTTTGGGTTTTAAATTTTGTTTTTTTTTTTTTAAAAGATTTTTTTCCCCCCAAATTCCCCGTTTAAAGAATTTTTTTTTTTTAAATAATTTAAAAAAATTTTTCCGGGGGGAAAAATTTTTTAAAAATTTTTAAAAATAAAAATTTCAAAATTTTAAATTTAAAAAAAATTTTTAAATTTTTAAATTTTTCCCCTTTAAATTTTGGGAAATTTTTAAATTCCCAATTTTCCCACTAGTTAAAAAAGGGGGGAAAATTTTCCAAAATTAATTTTTTTTCCCATTTTAAAATTTTTTTAAAAATTGGGTTTAACCTTCCCATTTTATTTTTTAAGGGGTTTCCTTTTTTTTAAGAATTTAACCCTTTTAAATTTTAAAAACCCCAATAAAATTTTCCATTTTTTTTAAAACAATTTTTTTTTAAAAACCCAATTTTCTTTATTTTAAATTTATTTTTTTTTTTTCCTTTTTTTTAATTTTAAAATTTGGCCCTTTTTTTTTTTAAAAAATTTTTAAACCCTTTTTTCTTTTTTTTAAAAACCCTTTATCCCCCTTTTTATTTCCTTTTTCCAGACTTTTAAATTTTTTACTTTTTTTTTAAAAATTTTTTTTTTAATTTTTTAAAAATTTTAAATTTCCCCAAAACCCCTTCTAAAAATTTAAAATTCTTTTTTTTAAAATTTCTGTTTTTTTTTTTCCAACCCCCTTTTCCTTTTTTTACTTTTCCAGGGGGTTTAAAATTTTTTTTAATTTTTTTTATTTAAATTTTGGGGTTTTTTTTTTTATTTTTTTTTTGGGAAAATTTTCTTCCTTTTTTTTCCCCCTTTTTTAAAATTTTTTTTCCAAAAGGGTAAAATTTCCCCTTTTTTTGGGAAAAAAAATTAAAAATTTTAAATTTTTTCCTTTTTTTTCTTTTTTTCCCTTTTTTTTTAAAATTTTGGGTTTGTTTTTTTTTTTTTTTTCTTTTTAAATTTCCCTTCCCTTTTTTCCCCTTTCTTTTTTTCCCCAAAAAATTTTTTTTCTTTTTTTTTTAAAAAATTTTTTTTTCCCCCCTTTTAATTCAAACCCATTTTTTTATAAAAAATTTTTTTCCCTTTTTTTTTTTTTTTTTATCTTTTAAATTTAAAAAATTTTTTAATTTTTTTTTTTATAAAACCCCTTTTTTTTTTTTTCCCCCAATTTTTAAATTTTTTTTTTTTCCCCAAAAAATTTTAAATTTTTTCTTTTAATTTTTAAAAAAAAATTTTTTTTTTCAAAAAACCCAAATTTTTAAAATTTTTTTTATTTTTAAAATTTTTTTTTCCCCCCTTTTTTAAAAATTTATTTTTTGGGTTCCCTTTAGGGACCCTTGTAACCCTAAAACCTTTTTCCCTTTTTTTTAAAAAATTAAAAACCCTTTTTTTCCTGGTTTTTTTCCCTTTATTACCATTTTATTAAACCCTTTTTTTCCGGGCCCTTTTTTTTTTCCCTTTTTGGGGGTTTCCCCAAAAAAAATTTCCTTTGCCCCGTTTTTTTCAAAATTTTGCCTTGTTTTTTTGGGCTTTTTGAAAATTTCCCCCTTTTAAACCCGGGGTTTTAAACCCCCCCCCCATTTGGAAAACCCTTTTTTCCCCAAAAAAAAAACCCATTCAGGCCTTGGGCAAAAAATTTTGGAAATTTTTGGGGTTTTTCCTTTTTTTTTGGAAACATTTTTTTTTTTCCCCAGGAAAAAAAACAAAACCAAAAAAAAACCCCCCCAAAAGAAAAAAAACCCAAAAAAAACTTTAAAAACTTTTTCTTAAAACAAAAAAAATTTTAAAAAGGGTTTTAAAATTTTTTAAATTTAAAAAAAAATTTTTTTAAAATTTTTGGGTAAAAAAAAAAAAGGGTTTTTTAAAATTTTTTTTTTAAAAAAAATTTTTTAAAATTTTAATTTAAAAAAATTTCCAAAAAATTTTAAAAATTTTTTTGTTAAAAACCCCCCCAAAATCTTTTAAAATTTAACCTTTAAAATTTTTTTTAAAAAAATTAAAATTTTAAAAAAAATTCCTTGGGGGGTTTAAAATTAATTTTTTTTTTTATTTAAAATTTTTTTTTTCCCCTTTTTCAGTTTTTTTTTTTAAAAAAATAAATTTTTTTTTCTCCAAAAGAATTCTTTTTAAAAAATTTCCCCTTTTAAAAATTTTTTATTTGAAATTTCAAAAGCCTATCCTTTTATTTTTTTCAAAAAATGTTTTTTCCCTTTTAAAATTTTTTCGTTTTTAATAAAATCCTTTTATAAAAAAAAAAATTTTTTTTAACCTTTAAATCCCTTTTTTAAAATTTTCCCTTTTTTTTAAAAATTTTCCTTTAAAAAAATTTTTTCTGCCCAAACCTTTTGTTGAAAAATTTTTTTTAACCTAATTCTTTTAAAATTTCCTTCCCCTTTTTATTTTAAAATTTCCATTTTTAATTTCCTTTTTATTAAAAATTTTTGAATTTTTAAATTTTTTCTTTTTAAATTCCCTTTTTTAAATTTTTAATTTAAAAACCCCATTTTTTTTTTTAAAAAATGTTGGGTCCTTTTTTTTTTTATTTTTCCTTCCTTTTTTGGTTAAAACCCTTTTTTTCCTAACCCCTTTTAAAATTTTTTTTTTAACCTTAAAAATTTTTAAAATTTTCAATTTTTTTAACCACTTCCTTTAATTCCCCCGGGGTTTTTTTTTTAAATTGGGGATTGAAAGGTTTTTCCTTTTTCCCAGCCCCTTTTTAAAAATTTTTTTTCCCCCCCCCGAAAATTTTTTTTTTAAAAAAAATTTTTTTAAAAGTTTTCCCAAATTTTGCCCAAACCTTCCAAAATTTTAAAATTTTTTTAAAAAAATTTCTAAAACTTTTAAATTTTTTTTTTTTTATTTTTTAAAATGGCCCCTTTTTTTCCGTTAAGAAAAAACCCCTTTTTTTTTAAAAACCCGGGTTTTAAAAATTTTCCCTTTTTAAAATTTTTTTTTAACTTCACTTTTTTTTTGTTTAAAATTTCCTTAATCCTTTTCAAGTTTGCCCTTTTTTGGTTACCCAAAATATCGTTTTTTAAACTAACCCCTTTTTTTTTTTTCCCAAAAAACCCCAGGATTTTTTTTTCCTTATTTTTTTTTTACCTAAAACTTTTATTTATTTTAAAATTTATATTAAAAGGGGGATTCCTTTTTTTTTTTTAAATGGTTATTTTTTTATCTTTTTTAAAACAACCTTTTTTTTTTTTTTAACACCTTTTTTTCCAAAAAAAATTTTTTCTCTTTTAAAAATTTTTATTTTTTTCCAAAAAATTTTATATTTTTTTCTTTATTTTCTTTTTTTTTTTTTAAACCCCCAAACCCCCCTTAAAAATTAACCCCAAATTTTTTTTTTTTTCCCTTTTTTTTTTTCCCCCCCCTTCCTTTAAAATTTTAAATTTTTTCCAAAGTTTTTGTTTTTTTTTTAAAATTTTTTTTTCAAAAGGGTTTTTTTTTTTTTGGTTTTTTTTTATTTTATTTTTAAATTTTTTTTAAAAAATTTTCTTTTCCAAAATTTTGTTTTCCCCCCCCCTTTCATTTTGAAAATTTAAATTTTTTCCCAAAGGGGAAAAAGTTCTTTTTAATTTTTTTATAAAATTTTAAAAAATTCCTTTTTTTTTTTTCAACCCTGTTTTTTTGGATTAGGTTGGGGGTTAAGTTTTTTTTTTTTTAAAAATTTTTTTTTTTTCTTTCTTTTCAAAATCTGTAATAAAAATTTTAAAATAAAATTTAAATTTCTTTTTTTTTTTTGGCCCTTTTTTTTCCCATTTTTTTCCAAAAATTTAAAATTTTTTTTTAATTTTAAATTCAATTAAAATTCCCTTTTTTTTTTTTTTTTTTTAAATTTTATTTTTTCAATTTTTTTCTTAAAAATTTTTTTCCCTTTTTAATTTCAAAAATTCCCCTTAATTTTTTTTAAAAATTTAATCTTTAAAAAATTTTTCCAAATTTCTTTTTTAAAAAATTTTTCCCAAATTTCCCCCCCAAAAAAAACTTGTTTTTAAAATTTTTTTTTAAAGGGGTTTTTTGCCCCCCTTAACATTTTTTCCCATTTCTTTTTTTTTAAAAATTTTTTTTAAAAATTTAATTTTTCCTTCCTTTTTTTAAGGCCCCCCCTTTGTTCCCCCCGGTTTTTTCCCAAATTACTCTTTTTTAAAATTTCCCCTTTTTTGGGCCCCGTTTGGACCAAAAACAAAAAACCCATTTCCCCCCCCCTTTTTAGTTCATACTGGTAAAAAGTTTCCTTCTTTCCATTTTTCCCCAAACTTTAAAACCCGGGGCCCCCCCAAAAATTTTTTTAAAAAATTTCCCGGGGCCCACCCTTTTTCCCCAAAAAAAAACCAAAAAAAATTTTTTGGGTTTTGTTTTCAGGTTTTTTTTTTTATCCAAAAAAAAAAACCCCCCCCCCCAAAAAACAAAAAAAAAACCCCCAAAAAAAAAAAAAAACCCCCCCAAAAAAAAAAGGGTTTTTTTAAAACATAATTAAAAAACTTTTTGTTTAAAAACAAAAATTTAAAAAATTTCTTTTTTTTAAAAAAAAAAAAAAAATTTGGGTTTCTTTTAAAAAACCCCATTTTTTAAAACCATTGTAAAAAATTTTCCTTTTTAAAATTTAAAAAAATTTTAAAAATATTACCATCCTTTTTTTTAAAAAAATCCCTTTAAAAATTTTTAAAACCATTTTTCCCAAAAAAATTTTTTTTTAAAATTTAAAAAATTTTAAATTAAATTTTAAAATTGTTTAAAATTTATTTTTTGTTTTTTTTTTAAAATTTCCCTTTTTAAGGGGTTTTTTTTAAACCCCAAAACCCTTTTTTTTAAAAAAACCCCCCCCCTTTCCCTTTTTTTTCCAAAAAATTTTTCTTTATACTTTTTCCATTTTCAAATTTTTTAAAAATTTTTGTTTTTAAAAAAAAAATTTTTAATTTTTCCTTTTTTAAAAACTTTTTCCTTTTTAAAAAAAACCCTATTTACCGGCCTTTTAAAAACTTTTTTTTTAAATTTTTTTTTTAAAAATTTTTTCCTTAAAAAAAATTAATTTTTTCCCCCCCCATTTTGTTTTTTAAATTTTTTTTATTTTTAAAATTTTTTTCCCCCCTTTAAAAACCTTTTAATTCCCTTTTAAAAAATTTCCTTTTTTAAAAACCCTTTTAAATTTTTTATTTATCCACCTTTTAAATTTTTGAAAAATTTAACCCTTATTTCTTTAAAATTTTTTTTTTTTGGGTTTCCTTATTTTTAAATTTTTTTTTTTCCAAAAATTTTTTTTTAATTTCCTTTTTTCACCCTTAACCCTTTTAAAAAATTTTCAAAATTTTAATTTCCCCCCCAAAATTCCTTTTTTTTTAATTTTCCCTCCTTTAAAAATTTTTTCAAAGGCTTTTTTACTGTTTGGAATTTTTTAAAATTTTCTTCCAATTTTTCCAAAAATTTTTTAAAATCCCCAAAAAGTTTTTTGAAAAATTTTTTTTAAAAATTTTTAAAAAATTTTAAAAACTTCAATTTTCAATTTTTTTTAAAATTTTTAAACCCCCCCCTTTTTCATTTTTTAAATTTTAAAAAACCCCCCCCAAGGACTTTTTAAAAATTTAAAAGGGAATTTTTAAAAACCCAAACCTGTTTTTTTCATTTTGGTTTTTAAAAAAATTTTTTCCTTTTGCCCTTCTTTATTTGGGGGAAAAGGGGAAATTTTTTTTAAAATTTTAACCCTTTAAAAGGGGGGTTTTTTTTCCCAAAAACAAAGCCCTTATTTTTCCCTTTCCATTTTTTTTTTTAAAAAACCCCTTTTTAATTTTTTAGCTTCCTAACCCATTTTTTGGGGTTTTTTAAAATTTTCGTTATTTTAATCCAAAATTTTAATTTTCCCCTTTTTAAAAACATTTTTAATTTTATTTTTTTAAAAACTTTCTTTTTTTTTGGGCCAATTTCCCCTTTAAAACCCTTTATTTTTTTTTTTTCCCGTTTTTTTTTACCCTTTTTTTTAAAAAAATATTTTTTTTTTTTTTCCCTTTTTTTTTATAAACCCCCCCCTTTTCTTTTTTTAAATTTTTCCCTTAAAAATTTTCTTCCTTTTTTTTCCCTTTTTAAATTTTTTGGGTTTAAATTTTTTATTTTTTTTAAATTTTTGTTTTTTAAATTTTTGCCCTATTTTTTTTTTTTTAAATTTTTTTAAAAATTTTCAAAAAATTTTTTCCCCATTTTTTTTTTAAAAAAAATTTTTTAAAATTTTTTTCTTTTATTTGTTTAAAATTTTAAAATTCCAAGGGGGAAAATTTTTTTTTATTTGTTTTTTTATTTTTGCCTTCCCCTTTTTTTTTTTTAGCCTTTAAATTTTTTTTTTTTTGGGGTAATTTTTTTCCCCCCAAAAAAATTTTAAAATTTTTCCCTTTTTTTTTAAAAATTGTTTTTCTTTTTTTTTTTAAAATTTAATTTTTTTTTTAAAAACAAAAAAAAGTTTTTTTTTTTTTTTTTTTTTTAATAAAAATTTTTTCCCTTTTTTTTTTTTTTTAAAATTTTCATTTTTAAAAATTTTTTATAATTTTTTTTTTTTCCTTTTTTTTTTAAACATTTTTTTAAAATTTTTTTAAATTTAACCCAATTTTTTCCCAATTTTCTTTATTTTATCAAAATTTTAATTTAAAATTTTTAAATTTTTAAATTTTCATAATATTTTTTTCCCCCTTTTTTACATTTTAATTAAAGTTTTTTTGGGGAAATTCCCTTTTTAATTTTAAAATTTTTATCAAATTTTAAAAAAATTTTTCCCCCTTTTTTTTAAAAACCTTTTTTTAAAAAGTTTATTTTCCCTTTTTCTTTTTCAAAATTCTTTTTATTTTAAAATTTTTTTTCCCCCCTTTTTCCCCAAAATCTCTTTTTTTTTTTTTAAAAATTTTCTTTTTGCCCCTCCTTCCCCCTTTTTTTAAAAAACCCCCGGGGGTTTTTTAAAAAAAAAAACCCCCCCAAAACCCCAAACTGTTTTTCCTTTTTAAAGGTTTTTTTTTAAAACCTTAAGGGAAATTCCGGGTTTTTTTAAAAAAAAGGGGTTTGTCCCCCTTTTTTTTTAACCAAACATGCCCTTGACCTAAAAAAAAAAATCCCGGGAAAAAACCCAAAAAAATAAAAAAACAAAAACAAAAAAACTTTTTCTTAAAAATAAAAATTTTTAAAAATTTTTAAAAAAAAAATAAAAATTTGGGTTTTTTAAAAACCCCGGGTAAATGTAAAAAAATTTTTTTAAAAATTTTCCCCTTTTTTAAAATGAAAAAACAAAAAAAAAATTATTTTTTTCAAATTAAAAACCCCAAAAATTTTAACCAAAACTTTTTTTTCCCTTTAAATTTTTATTAAAAAAAAATTGTTTTAAAATCCCTTTTTTAAAATTTAAAATTTTTTTTCTTTTTTAGTTTTCTTTTTTTTAAAAAACCCCCGGGGTTTTTTTTTAAAAAAAATTTACAATTTTAAAACCTTTTTTTCCCTTTTTTTTTAAATTTTTTCCAAAAAAATTTCCCCCCAATCAATCCTTTTTTCCCTTAAAAATTTTTCCTAACCCTTATTTAATTATCTTTTTCTTTTTATTTTTTTTTTGAATTTTTTTTTAAATCTTTTTCAAAGGTTTTTTTTAAAAAAAAATTTATAAATTTTTGTTTTAAAAATTTTTTTAAAAATTCCCCCCAAAATTTTTTTAAAAAATTGCCCCTTTTTTTATTTTCCTTTCTTTTATTTTTACCCTTTTTTTTAAAATTTTAAAAATTAATTTTTTTAAATTTTTTTAAAAATTTTTTTTTTAAAACCTTAAAATTTTAATTTTAAAAATTTAACTTTAAAACCCCCTTTAAAAATTTTTTTAAATTTTTATGTTGTAAATTTTTCCCTTTTTCATTCCCCTTTTTCCCCTTTCCTTTTTTTAATTCCCCTTTTTTTTTTTTTTAATTTTTAAAAATTTTTTAAATTTTTTCCCAATTTTTAACCCTTCCAAAAATTTTTCTAAAATTTTTATTTTTTTAAATTTTTTAAATTTTCCTTTTTCCTTTTAAAGGAATATTTTAAAACCCCCTTTAAAATTTTCGGGAAAAATTTTTTTTAAAAAAAGTTTTCCAAATTTTTAAAAACCTTAATTTTCCCCAAATTAAAAAAAATTTTTAATTTCCAAACCTTTCCTTTTTTATTTTTAAAACCCTTTTTTAAAAAATTTGAGTTTTAAAAATTTTTCCCCCTTTTGGGCTTTTTTTAAAAAAAATTTAAAACCAAATGTCCCCCTTTTTTTTTCATTTTTATTTTTTTTTAAAAAACCCCCAAAACCTTGCAAAATTTTGAAAAGTTTTGGATTTTCCAAGTTTTGGGTCCTTTTTTTTTTTCCCAAAATTTTTTTTTCCCCTTTTTTTGGGATTTCCCCCCTTTTTTAAAATTTTTTTTTAAAAAATTTTTTTGTTTTTACAAATTTTTTTTTTTATTTTTCAAAAATTTAAACCCCCTTATTTTCCCTTTTTAAAATACCTTTCTTTAATTTTTTTCCTTTTGGGGGCCTTTTTTTTTAAAACCAAAAATTTTCCCATTTCCCCTTTTTTAAATTTTTAAAAAAATTTTTTTAAAGTATTTTTTTCAAAACCCTTTTTTTTTTTTTTCCCCCCTTTTCCTTTATAAATTTTCATTAAAAACCCCCCTTTCTTTTCCAAATTTTTCCCTTTATTTTTAATTTTTTTTTTAAATTTTGAAAAATTTTTTTTTAAAATAACTTTTTTTTAAAAATTAAATTCCTTTTTTTTAGTATTTTTTTTATTTTTTTTTTTTAAATTTTCCCCCCCCCCCCTTTAATTTTTTCCCCTTTTTTTTTTTTAAAAAATTTTTCCAAAGAATTTTCCCCTTTTTTTTTAAAAAAAAATTTTTTTTTTTTCTTTTTTTTCCCCTTTTTAAAAAAAAAAAATTTTTTCCCTTTTTTTTTTTAATTGTATTTTTAATAAATTTTAATTTTCGTTTTTTTCTCCCCCCTTTTTTTTTTTTTCCTTCTTATTTTTTTTTTTCCTAAAAAAAAGTTTTAATTTGGGAAATTAAATTATTTTTTTCCTTTTTCCCCTTTTTTTTCCTTTTTTTTAAAACTTTTTAAAATTTTTTTAAAATTTTAAAATTTTTTTTTTATAAAACCCCTTTTAAATTTTGTTTAAATTTAACTTTTTTTTCAAATTTCTTTCATTTTATAATAATTTTTTTTAAAAAGAAACTCCAATTTTTATAAAATGTTTTTTAAAATTGTTTTTCCATTTCAAAATTTTTAAAAATTTTTCCTTTTTTTAAATTCCCTTTTTTATAAAATTTTTAAAAAATTTTAAAACCCCAATTTCCCCCCGGGAAATTTTTTTTTGGGGGAAAAATTTTCCCCTTTTTTTCCAATATTTTTTTTAAAAAATTTCAAAACCCCTTTTTTTAAAACCCCCCTTTTTTTCCCCCCTTGATTCCCGGTTTTTGGTTCCAAATTCCCTTTTTAAATTTTGCCCCCAAATTTCCCCCGGTTTTTCCCCTTTAAACCCTTTTTTCCCCTTCCCTTTGGTTTCCCCCAAAAGGGGGGAAATTTAAAAAAAAAAGGGCCCAAAAATAACCATGCCCACTTTTTCTTCTTTTTTTCCTTTTTCCCCCCCCTTTTTTCCTCCGAAAAAAATTTTTCAAGGTTAAAAAGAAAAAAAAGCCAAAATTAAAAAATTTTTTTTTTAAAAAAAACCCCAAAACCTTTTTCCCCTTTCCTTTTTTAAAATTTAAAAAAAAAATTGTTTAAAAAATAAAAAAAAAATTTTAAAAGAAAAACACCCTTTTTAAAAAAAATAAAAAAAAAAATTTTTAAAACCCTTTGTTTAAAAAATTTAAATTTTAAAAATTTTTAAAAAACCAAATCATTTTTTTTTAAAAAATTTTAAAAAAAAATTTAAAATTTTTTTTTTTTTTAAATTTAAAAATTTTTAAAAATTTTTTAAAACCCCTTCCTTTTAAATTAAAAATTTAAAAAACCTAAAATTTAATTTTAAAAAATTTTAAATTTTTTTTTTGGTTAAAATTTAAAAGCCCTTTCTTTCCCCCCCATTTTTTTTTTAATTTAAAATTTAAAAAATTTTAAACTTTTCCTTTTTTTTTATAAATGTTTTTTTTAAAAAAATTTTTTTTTTTTAACCCCCTTTTTTTTTTTTTTCGAAAAAAAAAAATTTTTTTTTTAAAAATTTAAATTTTTTAATTTTTTTTATTTTTTTTTTAAAAAAAAACCTTTTTTTCTTTAAAAAATTTAAATTTTTTTTTTTAAATTTTCCTTTTCCTTTTAAAAAACCCTTTTTTTAATTTTAAAAAAAATTTTTTTTCCATTTTTAAAATTTCCTTTTTTTTATTTTAAAATTTTTTTTAAAATTTACCCCCCCTTCTTAAATTTTATTTTTTAAAACTTTTTTCGGGGAAAATTTTTTTTTAAAAATTTTTCGTTTTTTAAATTTTTCCCCCCCTTTTTTGTTTCTTATTTTTTGGGTTATTTTTTAAAAAAAAATTTTTGGGGTAACCTTCCGGGTTTTTTTTAAAAATTTTTTTTTTTTTAAAAATTTTATTTTTCCTAATTAATCCTTTTTAATTTTAAATGTTTTTTTTTTGGAAATTTTTTAAAAATTTTTTAAAAACGGTTTAAAAATTTTTTTATCTTTTTGAAAATTTTTCTTAAATTTGGGTATTAAAAAAAAGGGGGGGCCCCAAAACCCCAACCCTTTTTTAAAAACCCTTTTTAAAAAATTTCCCAAAAAAAGCATTTTTTTTCCCCTTTTTTATTTTTTAAAAGGTTTTCCCCCTTAATTTTCTTTTTAAATTTTAAAAAAACCCAAAAGCTTTTAATTTCTTTTTAAAATTGGGGTTTTTTTTCCAAAAAGCCGGAAAAAAAAATTTTGGGGAAACCCCTAAATTTTTAAAATTTTTGAAAAGGGTTGAAAAAACCCCAAATTGGAAAATTTTATTTTTTTAAAATTGGTTTAAAAAAACCCCGGGTTTATTTTTTTAAACCCAATTTTTTTTAATTCAATTTTGGGTTTTTAAAACCTGTTATTTTCTGACCCTTTTTTTTTTTTATAAAATTTATTTTTTTTTTCTTAAAAAAACCCCCCCTTTTTTGGTTCCCCCTCTTTTTTGGGGAATTCTTTTTTTTTTTAATTTTCCGTTTTAACCCTTTTTTTTTTAAAAAAGTTTTTCTTTATTTTATTTTTTTTTTAAAAATGGTTTTTTCCCTAAAATTTTTATTTTTTTTTTAATTTTCTTTTTTTTTATTTTTGAAACCCAAAATTCAACCCCCAAAAATTTTTCCAATTTTTTTTTCCCTTTTTTTAAAAAAATTTTTTTTTTTAAGTTTTTTAATTTTTTAAAATTTTAAAAATTCCCTTTTTTAAAATTCCCCCTTTTTTTTGATTTTTTTATTTGGTCTTTTTTAAAAATTTTGGGTTTTCCCCCTTTTTCCCCCCCCTTTTAAAATTTCCCCCTTTTTTTTTTTTAAAAAATTTTTTCCCCCAAGGGAACCCTTTTTCCCCTTTTTTTTAATTTATTTTTTCCTTTTGGGTATTTTTTAAATTCTTTTTCCCCTTTTTAAAAAAAAAATTTTTTTTTTTTTAATTTTTATTTTCAATTTTCAAATTTTTTTTTTCCTTTTTTTTCCCCCTTTTTTTTTTTTTCTTTTTTCCCCTGTTTAAAAAGGGGGTTTTTTTTTTTAAATTTGAAATTTTCATTTTTTTCCTTTTCCCCTTTTTTATTTTTCTTTTTTCCAAAACGTTTTTAAATTTTTTTTTTAAAATTTTTTTTTTTATTTAACCAACCTTTTTAATTTTTTTTTTAAAAAAAAATTTTCCATTTTTTCAAATTTTTTTTTAAAAAAAATTTTAAATTTCCTTTCCCTTTTAAAAAAATTTTTAAAAGGTTTAAAAGTCTTTTTCTTTTTTTAAAAAATTTTAAAATTTTTTTAAAATTTAAAAAAACCTTTTTTTTGGGAAAAAAAAAACCTTTTGGGTCCCTCCTTTTAAAATTTAAAATTTTTTTGCCCCTCTAAATTTTTTTTTTAAAAAATTTTACCTTTTTGTAAATTTTTTTTTTGGGCCCCTTTTAAAAAAAAGGGTCGTTAAAAGGGTTTTTAAAAAAGGGGTTTTTCCCCCAAATTTTTCATTTTATCCCCTTTGTCCCCTTTTCCTTTTTGTCCCCCCCCCCCTTTTCCCCCCGGGTTTGTTTAAAAAAAAAGGAAAAGTAAAAAAACCCCAAAATTTTCCAAACTTTTCCCTTTTGGGTTTTTTTTTCCTTTTTCCAATTCCAATTTAACAAGGGGAAAATTTAATAAAAAAACCAAAAAATTTTTTTAAAATCAAACAGTTTTTTTTTTAAAAAAAAAAAAACCCTTTTGAAAATTTCCCAATTTAAAATTAAAAAAAAACCCCCAAAAATAAAATAAAAACTTTTTTCCCTTAAAAAAATAAAACTTTTTAAAAAATCCCTTTTAAAATTAAATAATTTTGGGGTTTAAAAATTTTAAAAAACCCCTTTTTCCCTTTCAAATTTTTAAATTTTTTTTTTTTTAAAAAAAATTTAACCAAATTAAAATTTTTTTTTTTTTAAAAAAAAAAAATTTTTTTCCAAAAAAAAAAATTTTAAATCCTTTTTTTAAAATTAAAAATTTTTTTTAAAAAAATTTTAAATTTTAAAAAATAAAAAATTTTTTTTTTTTTAAAATTTACCTCTTTTTCAAAAACCCCCTTTTGACAATTTTTTTTAAAAAAAAAATTTACCTTTTTTTTTTTTTTTAAATTTTTTTTAAAAAATTTTTTCTTTTTTAACAAATTCCTTTTTTCCCAAAAATTTTTTCCAAAATTTTAATTTTAATCCCTTAAATAAATTTTTTAATTTTTTTTTTTTTTTTTTTACTTTCTTTTTTGGGGTTTTTCTTTTTTCCCTTTTTAAAAATCCAATTTTAAATTCCCAAAATTTTTTTAAATTTAATTTTAAATCCCCTTTTAAATTTTTAAAAATTTTTTATGCTTTTCCCCCCCCCTTTTTTAAATTCCTTTTTTAAAAAAATTTCTTTTTTTCTTTTTTTTTTAAAAATTTTTTTCCATTTTTAATTTTTTAAATTTGTCGGGGGTTTTTAACCCCCTTTTTTTTTCCCATTTTTTTTTTTGGGTTTTTTAAAAATTTTTAAAAAATTTTTTAACCTTTTAAAGAAATTTTTTTATTTCCTTTTTATAATTTTTTCCTTTTTGTTTTTCCTTTAAAGGTTTTTTCAAATTTTAAAATTTCTTTTAATTTTCAAACCCTTTTCCAAAAATTTTAAAAATATTTTTTAAATTTTTAAATTTTTTTTAAAAAATTTTATTTAAATTTGGTATTTAAAAGAAGGGGTTCAAACCCCCTTTTTTAAAAAATTTTTAAAAATTTTAAAGTGAAAATTTTCCTTTAAATTGTTTTTTAAATTTTTTTTTTTTTAAATCTTTAAAATTTTTCCCCCCCAAATGAAAAAGGCAAATTTTAAATGTTTTTAAATTTTTTAAAACCCTTTTTTCCAAAATTTAAAAATTTTAAAAAAGGGGGCCCCTTTTCCTTTTTTTTAAAAAATTTTTTTTTTGGAAAAACCCCCAAAATAAGCCAAAGTTGCCCTTTCCCCTTTTTTTGGGGGAAAAAAGGGTCCGGGTTTTTTTTAAAACAACCTTATTTTGGTTTTTAAAAATTTCCAAAAATTAAAATTTTTTATTTAAATCGGGCCCTTTTTTTTTTTTTTGGAATTTTTTTTTTAACCTTGGGTTTTTTTAAAACCCCTTTTTTTAATTTTTTTAAAAAATTTTTAAAAAAACCCAAAATTTTTAACTTTTTTTTTTTTAACCCATTTTTTCTTTTATTTCCCAAAAACCTCTACTTTTAAATTTCCCCTTTTTTAAAAAATTTTTTTTAATATTTTTTTCCAAATTTTTTTTTTTTTTTAAAACCCCCTTTTTAAAATTTTTAATTTTTTCCAAATTTTCCCAAAAAATTTTTTTTCCCCCTTCCCCTTTTTTTAAAAATTTTTTTTTCTTTTTTTTTTGTTTTTTTTCCCCCAAAATTTTAAAAAAAACCCCCAAATTTTTTTCCCCTTTTTTATGTCCTTTATGGGTTTTATTTTTTTTTAATTTTTTTTCCCTTTTTTTAAAATTTTTTTTTCCCTTTTTTTAAAAAAATTTAAAACCCTTAAGGGGAAAATTTTCTTAATATGTTATTTATTTTTTCTTTTTAATTTTTTTTCCCTTTTTTAAAAAAACCCCTTTTAAAATTTTTTTTTTTTTGGAAAATTGAATTTTTTTCCCTAAACCCCTTTTTAATTTTTGTCTTTCTTTTTTTTTTTTTTTCCCTTTTCTTTTTTTTTTTTAAAATTTTCCTTTTTAAAAAAAGGTTTTTTTTTAAATTTAATTTATTTTTAAAATTTTCTTTTTTCTTTTTTTTCTTTTTATTTTTTTTTTTTTTAAAAATTTTTTAAAATTAAATTTTTTTTAAAAGTTTTAAATTAAATTTTTTTTAAAATTTTTCAAATTTCTTCTTTTTTTAAAATTAATTTAATTTAAAAATTTTTTAAAAAAAAATTTTTTATTTTTTTTTAAAACCTTTTTTTTTTTAATTTTAACCCTTTTTTTTAAAAATTTCTTTTTTTCATTAAAAATTTTTTTAAACCCCTTGAAAACCCAAATTTTTTAAAATTTGCCTTTTGGTTAGGTTCCCGTTTTTGGGGGGAAAAAAATTTTCTCTTTTAAAATTCCATTTTTTGGGGTTTTTTCCCCTTTTTCTCTTTCCCCCTTTATCCTTTTGTGCTTTTTTTCGGTTTAAAAACGTGTTTTAAAAAGCCCTTTTTAAAATTTTTTTAAAATTTTGCCCCTTTTTCCCCCTTTTTTTCCCTTTTTTGGCCCCTTTTTTTAAAAACACCCGGGGTGGGAAAAAGCCCCCAAAAAATTTTTTGGATACCTACCTTTTTTTTCCCTTTTTAAAAAAAACCCCAAAAACTGGGGGAAAACTTTCTTTAAAAAAGGGGAAAATTTTAAAACAAGTAAATTTTTTTTAAAAAAATCCAAAAAATTTCTTTTTTTTAAAATTCATTTTAAAAAAAAAAATTTTCACAATTTTTTAAAAAACCCAAAAAAAAATGTTTTAAAATAAAAAAAAAAATTTTTTAAAAAAAAAATTTCCTTTAAAAATTTTTTTTTAAAAAATAATAATATTTAAAAAATTATAAAATTAAAAAAAAACCCTTTAAAAATTTTTTTAAAATTTTAAAAAAAAAAATTTTAAAAAATTTCCCTTTTTTCCAAAGTTCCTTGAAAATTTTTTTTTTAAAAAAATTTTTTTTTTAAATTTTAAAAGTTTTTTTTATTTTAAAAATTTTTTTTTAAATTATGAAAAGTTTTAAAAACTTTCCCCGGGGTTTAAAATTTTTAAGCCCCTTTTTCGAAAAAAAAATTTAAATTTAAAAATAAAAATTACCTTTTTTTTTTAAATACCCCTTTTTTTTAAAAAACCCCCCTTTCCCCAAAAAATTTTTTTTTAATAAAAAATTTCCCAAATTTACTTTGTAAATCCATTTTCATGTTTTTTAATTTTTTTTTCAAACCCCTTTTTTTTTTTTCCAATTTAGAAATTTTATTTTTTAAAAATTTACCTTTTTAAAAATATTTTTCCTTTTTAAAAGTTTTTTCAGAAAATTTTTTTTTTTTAATTTCCCCTTTTTTTTTTTTTCCCCCCCTTTTATTTTAAACTTTTTCTTAAAACCTTTTTTATTTTGCCAAATTTTTAAAAAATTTCTTTACCTTTTTTTTTAAAAATTTTTTAAATTCTTTTTTAAAACCCTCCTTAACCCCTAAATTTTTCCTTTTTTTAAAAATTTTTTTTTTTTAAAATGTTTTTATGCCCTTAAATTTCCCTTTTTTTGGTTTTTTTCTTTTCTTTTTTTTTTAAATTTTTTAAAAACCCTTTTTAAAAATTTTTCCCCAAAAATATTTTTTAATTTTCCAATTTTTAAAAAAAAATTTTAAATTTTTTTTTGGGGGTTTAAATTTTTAAAATTTTTTTTAAATTCCTTTTAAAAAATATTTTAAAACCCAACCAAATTTTTTTTGGGGGAAAAAATTTTTTTTTTAAAAAGTTTTTTCCCAAAAAACCCCCTTTTGTAAATTTTTTTTAAAATTGTCCAAAAAATTTCCCAAAAAAAATTTTATTTTTTAAAACCCCCCAATACCCTTTTTAAGTTCCAAACCCTTAAGGGCCCAAAAACCCAAAAATTTTTTTAAAACCCAAAAAGTTGGGTTTATTTTAAAAGGGGAAAATTTTGTTCCTTAACCTTTTTGGGGTTACCCTTTTTTGGGTTTTTGGGAAAAAGTTTAAATCGGGTTTTTTAAAACCCCTTTTTTTGGGTTTAAAAATTTTTCCCGGGTTTATTTTTCAAACAATTTTTTTCAAAAATTTATTTTTTTTTTAAAATTCCCTTTTTTTAAAAATTTTTTTTAAAAATTTTTTTTTTTTTTAAAATTTTCCATTTTAATCTTTTTTTTTTTTTTTCCCAATTTCGGTTCCCACCCTTTTTAAAACCAAATTTTTCTTTTTTTTTTTCCCAAAGTTTTTAAAATTTTATTTTTTTTTTTTAAATTTTTGTGTTTTTTTTTAAAAATTTTTTTTATATTTTTCAAATTAAAATTTTAAAAACCCCTTTTTTTTTTAAACCCCCCTTTTTTTAAAAAAATTTTTCCATTTTTAAATTTTTTTTTTTTTTAAAAAATTTTTTAAAAAAGCTTTTTTTTTTTTTAAAATTTTTTTTAAAAAAATTTTATTTTTTCCCTTTTTTTTCTGGGGTTTTCCCTTCCCTTTCCTTTTTAAAAATTTTCCTTTTCCCCAAAAAAATTTTCTTTTTTTCATTTTTAAAAATTTTTTTTTCCGGGTTTCTTTTCCCCTTTTTTTTTAAAAAATTTATTTTTTTTTTGGGGATTTTTATTTTTTTTTTTAAAAAAAACCCCTTTAAAAATTTTTTTTTTTTTTGGGGAATTTTTTTTTTTCAAAAATTTTTAAATTTTTTTTTTTAAAAAATCTTTTTTTTTTTTTTTTTAAATTAAATTTTTTTTTTTTCAAATTTTTTTTAATTTAAATTAAAATTTTTTTCCCAAAATTTTTTAAAATTTCTTTTTTTTTAAAAAAACTTTTTTTTTTTAAAAATTTTAAAATTTTTTTTTTTTAAAATTCCCCAAAATTTCTTTTTAAATTTAAAATTTTAATTTAAAATTTTTCAAAATTTTTAAAAACCCTTTTTTCAAAATTTAAACCCTTTTAAATTCCTTTTTTAAAAAGGGTTTTTTTTTTTTTGGGTTTCCCCCCCTTTAAAACCTTTTGTACCCTTTCCCCTTTTTTCCCAAAATTTAAAAATTTTCCCAAAAAAAAATTTTTTTTTTTGGATATCAATGTGGGAAAATTTCCTTTTTTTTTCCCCAAACTTTCCTTTGGGGTTTTTCCCCCCCTTTTCCCTCCCCCCCCAAAACCCCCCTTTTTTTTTGGCCGGGAAACAGCTTCCCAAAAAAAAAATTTCCCCCGATTTTCCGATTTTTTTCAGGGGCCCTTTTAAAACCTTTTTTCCCCCCAAAAAAAAAAAGACCCCGGCCCCAAAAAACTTTAATTTAAAAAATTTCCCTTTTTTTTAAAATTTTTGAAAAACCTTTCCTTTTTTTTTTTCCCAAAAAAAAAAAAAACCATAGCCCCTTTTCAAAAAAAAAAAAAAAACCCCCAAATAAAAAATCATTTTAAAAATTTTAAAAAAATTAAAAAAACTTCCCTTTTAAAATATATTAAAAAAAATTTTAAAATTTTTAAAGTTTTTAAAACCCTTTTTTTAAAAAAAAAAAATTTATTTGTTCAAAAAATTTAAAATTTTATTTAAAAATTTAAAACCGTTTTTTTTTTAAAATTTAAAAATTTCATCAATAATACATTTCACAATTTCCATACCACAATTGTTAAAAACTTCCAGTAATTGTTTATGGAAGATTGACCCTATTTGTACATTGTTAGGGTACTTCCAAGTCCGTAACCCTTTAGGGACAATTTTCCTCTGTAAACATTCTCTAAGATATCCATTTTCTATCATAATAGATTTATATTTAAACATCAATCTTGATACATCATCCAATTTCTTACTAAAAGTGCCATTATTCGTAACCTGTTTATGGTTACCAGTCTTGCAATTAAATACGTGCTGTTTGTTGAGCCAAAAAGTCATCTCTTTTTTGTCAGAGATGTTCACAGTACCTTTATGCGGACCCCCGCTTTGTGACCCACACATAAAATCCTCATTGTCGTCGTCCTCGTCTTGGAGTATACACGGCGTATTAGCTGGGTCAAAAGTTTGACCGTTCGGTCCATTTTCTGCTGCATTAGTCATATCGACACCTCGCCTGCAGCGTTTGCGTTTCAAACCCTGTTGTCTCCTTCCCAGTTCGCCGTCGCCTTCTTCATCTTCCGGGTTGTAGTTGCCCTGTGTCAAGGTTACACAAAGCGGTGTCAGTAAATCAATAAGGGCCGTAAGTTGCCCCACAAGTTTTCTAGTTTGGCTAGTATCGTCTTGTACAGCTGTTTTGTCCTTCTCCTTGTCCATGCCGTATACACAACCAATAAACACTCACGGCAGGAACTTCCGAATAAAACGTAACCAAAAGAAAAGAAAGTCCCAGGAGAATCAAACAGCTGAACACTTTATTCACTTAAAAAACAAATAAACGCTATTAAAAGCATGCGTTTTCGTCTTGTCAAAGACTTCATCAGATTTAACATGTGACTTGGTCGTAAATGATTTTATACACAGATAAATTAGTAGAAGAACCAATCATGCTTTCTCTCTTTTAAAATAATCAGGTACATAGTAAAAAAACATCAGAGTCCATTAAGTTAAAATAACCCTTTGCCATCTTCAGTAAATGTTAAAAAACCATTAGTAATAAATAGCTTTATCCAAATACATCAATATCAAATTAAATACTTTATAAAATGACTTAAAAACCGATCCTAAAATGCTTTTTTATAATATTATTCAACCATTTAAAATATATATATAAAATTCATTTAGGGTTGCATAGACTTAAAGGGATGCTGCCATCTGGTGGCCATGTTCAAAATTACATTTGTCAAGATTTTGCAGCTTTTAACTTTAATAATGGTTTAACAGAAATATACTCATTCAGTCCTGGGGTTTTGTTGGCTTCCAAATGTACCTGCCACCACAGTTCTTTATAGCCAACCAATTCCTCCCATGGACCGCCCTTAAGTCTCTTTTATTTGATCAATTACAAAAATCTGTACCTAAAATCCTCACATACTTGTGAATGCCTATAAAGTGCATTAGTTTCTTTACTACTTTTTATGTCGTATATATGTTCATATATCCTCTTTTTCAAGGATCTCTTGGTTTTCGACATAAAAGAAGTACAATTTGTACATATAACTAAATAAACTAAACCTTGTGACTCGCAGTTAAAGTAACCCTTACTTTTTATCCAAGTGTGTCTGCTTTCCAAGAAAACTTTTTCTTCATTTAGTACAAATTCACATTGCCTGCACCTACCACATTTGTATGTGCCTAATTTCAGTGTATTAGATCTATCACCCTTCTTACTATTGTTACCTGTCTCTAAAATACTTTTGATATTCCTAGGGTTTTTATATTGGTGAGGGAGTATACAGATTTTGACACAAATGAGAGAAGGAAGGAAAATTTTCAAATGAGGGGGGGGGCTAAGAGGAAGAGGGAGATACAGATAAGCTTAATCCCCGAACCTGACCATACCAATGAAAATCAGGACATCATGAAAGAAGGGAACATATGGACGTTCAATGGTTTCACTATTTATAATTTTAGTAATACAGAATTAAACAAAGAACATTTTACCCTTATGGAAAAAGGTTTCAAATTCATTCCAAAAGTGAAAGGGAATAGGGTACAAACATTATTGGACATGAAAATTTTCCTTAGGAAAATGAATTTGGAATTACTTTATAATAAGGAAGGGATAGGGTTGGACCCTAACAATTTACAAACAACTAACGACCAACATATATTGAAAAACAAATCCATCTTTAACCCCCCCCATACAGGCACAGCTAAAAAAACTTTGAAAAAGTCATGGAAGAAGCTATTGGTAAAGCTGATAGAAGGGTTGGATACAGGGACAACTTGGACCCAAAAGAAAAAGAAAAGTTAACAGATTTAAGGTATGATAAAGATATTAGGGTCATGAAGCCTGATAAGGGTGGGGGGGTTGTAGTAATGGATGTCACAGAATATGATGGTAAAATGAACGAAATTCTGATGAATGAAACTAAATATAAAGTGGTTTCTAGGAACGAGATAAATCTAGCTTATAAGAAGATAGATATTGTCCTTGAAAATATGGAAATGGAAACCCTGATAGATAGTAAGATGCTGTTGTTTTTGAAAAAAGATAAACCCAGGATTCCAATAATCTTCGGCATTCCAAAAATACACAAAGACAAGGTCAATCCTCCCCTCAGACCTATAGTATCAGCGGAATGCTCTAAAACTACACCACGAGCAAAGTTTGTAGATGTAAAAACCAAACACATATGGTTGAATAAGGAAGCAATACTTAGAGACTCCTGGGATCTTTTGAGAAACATAAGTCCAGAGCTGTTTGAGAATGACTTAAAACTAGTGACTATTGATGTGGTGGACCTATTTGGGTCCATACCATATAACGAAGGGACTAGAATGCTTGAGGAAGAGGTATTCAAGGACCACATTTTAACACAAAATGATAAGATAGTGTGCACAGGCTTAATGGACTTAATTTTAAGGAACAACTTTTTGACCCACAATGGAGAATTTTTTCAACAAGTCCAGGGTGTAGCGATGGGTGCGGCCTGTGCACCTACTTTTGCTAACTTAGTACTGGCAAATTGGGAAGAGAAATACATCTTCCAAACAGAATACAACAAACATTGTAAAATGTATAGACGTTTTCTGGACGATATTATTATTTTTTGGAAAGGAAGTTTGGACAAATTAGAAGAATTTATTAACTATTTAGGGGAAACCACTTCTTTTTTAAGGTTCACTTACAATATTTCCCAGGAAAATATTACTTATCTGGATGTAGAGATTATGAAAAAAAGTGATTCCTTTGAAACCAGGGTACATAGGAAGGACACTTATGTCAATTCATTCCTACACTACGAAAGTAGCCACCCAAGTCATTGTAAGAAAAACCTGGTCAAAGGACAGCTAGTGAGGGGTTCAAGGATGTCCAGTCAAGATCACGAATTTATAAAGGAATGTGATAGATTGGAAAAAATGTTCCTAGAAAGAGGTTACCCAAAAGCATTTATAGACGAATTAAGAAAGGAGGTAACCTTAGGAAGAAATGGAAGATTTAGACCAATAAAAGGGGAGAAGGAAATTATACAGAACACTGAAGGACACTCTATGGTTAACCAATTCAACTATCAACATGGTTTGGTACTAGAATATAATGCTTTAAATATTAAGGTCAAGGAGATATTTCAAAAAGAATGGGATAAATTTAAAATATTGACAGATTTAAAAGGTCTCCCTGACATGACACCTAGAGTCATTTATAAAAACCCTAGGAATATCAAAAGTATTTTAGAGACAGGTAACAATAGTAAGAAGGGTGATAGATCTAATACACTGAAATTAGGCACATACAAATGTGGTAGGTGCAGGCAATGTGAATTTGTACTAAATGAAGAAAAAGTTTTCTTGGAAAGCAGACACACTTGGATAAAAAGTAAGGGTTACTTTAACTGCGAGTCACAAGGTTTAGTTTATTTAGTTATATGTACAAATTGTACTTCTTTTTATGTCGGAAAAACCGAGAGATCCTTGAAAAAGAGGATATATGAACATATATACGACATAAAAAGTAGTAAAGAAACTAATGCACTTTATAGGCATTCACAAGTATGTGAGGATTTTAGGTACAGATTTTTTGTAATTGATCAAATAAAAAGAGACTTAAGGGGCGGTCCATGGGAGGAATTGGTTGGCTATAAAGAACTGTGGTGGCAGGTACATTTGGAAGCCAACAAAACCCCAGGACTGAATGAGTATATTTCTGTTAAACCATTATTAAAGTTAAAAGCTGCAAAATCTTGACAAATGTAATTTTGAACATGGCCACCAGATGGCAGCATCCCTTTAAGTCTATGCAACCCTAAATGAATTTTATATATATATTTTAAATGGTTGAATAATATTATAAAAAAGCATTTTAGGATCGGTTTTTAAGTCATTTTATAAAGTATTTAATTTGATATTGATGTATTTGGATAAAGCTATTTATTACTAATGGTTTTTTAACATTTACTGAAGATGGCAAAGGGTTATTTTAACTTAATGGACTCTGATGTTTTTTTACTATGTACCTGATTATTTTAAAAGAGAGAAAGCATGATTGGTTCTTCTACTAATTTATCTGTGTATAAAATCATTTACGACCAAGTCACATGTTAAATCTGATGAAGTCTTTGACAAGACGAAAACGCATGCTTTTAATAGCGTTTATTTGTTTTTTAAGTGAATAAAGTGTTCAGCTGTTTGATTCTCCTGGGACTTTCTTTTCTTTTGGTTACGTTTTATTCGGAAGTTCCTGCCGTGAGTGTTTAATGTTATTAAAAGTTTAATTTAATTCAGTTCACATTAATATAACTCAACTTTTATAGATTATATTATGTCAAGATGTACACAAGAAATATGTTGAGTTTTACATGGTTCATTTTTCGATGATTTTATGAATGGTTTGAAGGTTTTGTTTTTGATTGATAGAAGCGACAGTGTATTACGTGGTTGACAGAAGTTATCAGTTGATCCATACAATGCAATGTTTACTCGTTACATTATTCAGGATACATTGTTTCTTTAAAGTGTCCGTGGTTCAAAGTATGCATTACATCACTAAATTAGAGTATTTAATCAACAGGAAGTGATGTTTTACTTGTTTGAAAAAGTTTGGCAACCGCCAAACGAAAGCGCTTACTTCATTTGGATATTTGTTTTACGTGTGTATTATTTTAACTTATTCGAAGTAAAGGGAATTATTCTTCAGCCAGTATGTGCCTTTATTCATATATTTTGGGTTTTTTTGGCTTCGTTTGTGCTTTTATTGTCTTAGATTTCAAACATTTCTTAAGGTTTTCTGTGCCCAGATCACTCTGTCAATTCTCTGCATTATTCTCTGGTCTATCTACTGCTGCAAGGATATTCACAAAGTGTCCAGCTCCTGTGACAGCACAGTGCAGACTGCAAGGTATTCCCATTTTCCTTATTTAGGCACAATCTTTTTGTTTATAAGGTGTGCGATTCAGAAGGACTTTCTTACAGCAATGGACTAATGTTAGTCAAAAGTTAATTTACTGTCCACGTAAGTTCCCAAATCCCAAACAACTGGGTTGACTCCTAGGGGCATATTGTCAATGTGGTAGTTCCCTGGAGTAGATGACTTCTCAAAGGTTATAATAATGTGTTCTTTGGTATTTAGTTTCACTCCATGACTTTGGCACCAGTTACATGTTTGGGACAAACCTTCCTGTAGGATGGCTAATTCATTTGGAGATTCAATTACTGCTCCTAGCTTGCAGTCATCTGCAAACTTAGTCAGCCAGAGCTCTTTTTTATTGGCTTTTACTTCAGAAAGGTAGATTCCAAACAGGAGAGATCCCAGCACAGAACCCTGAGGGATTCAAAGGTGACTGGTCTCTTTGTAGCAGTAACTTCCCCTATTTTGATTTTCTGCATCCTATCTGTGAGCCAAAAAATCCACCTATTTTGATTTTCTGCATCCTATCTGTGAGCCACTTGGCAATCCAGTGTGTGAAATAGGGTTTTATTCCCAGTTTGTTTAGCTTTTATGCTATGCCTGAGTGGGGAATTGTGTCAAAGGTTTTGGTCAGGTTGAGGCATGCCATGTACGGTCTGGACCGTTTTGCCTTCATCCATTGGTTTGGTGAACTTTTCAAAAAAAATCCACCTAGTTGAGTAAGCACAACCTAATCTTGATGAATCCAAGCTGAGACTGATCCAGTGTTTGGAGGTTTCTTATGTCCTGAATAATTAGTATTTCCATGGCTTAAGGGTCTGTAATTGCCTGGGTCTGTGAAAGGTTCAGTCTTACACAGGGGAATGGCTGTAGCTGCTCTGCATTTGTTTGGTATAAAGACTGTATGGAGGCTGCAAATGACCTGAGATGTACCTCTCTGGACTATATAAAGAGAGGCAGGATGGGGCTCTCAGTCTGTGTGTCTCAGGCTAGTATGAGCCTAGCCTTGAGCACAATTCTACCTTCTCCGAGGATGAAACCACAATATAAACAGAAGATAACTGACTTTAATAACAGGCTTAATTTTGATATAATTCAAAGGGGGTGCAATTTTTATCAGTCTGGTAAGATATGGCTGACAGACCACACTTCTTTACCAGGGATGGTATGCACCTATCCCCTCTAGGCTTTCGAATCAAGGCTAAATCCTTTGTCCACATCCATAGTGCCTTTTTTAAGTGCTGGAAACTTGACAAACCTTATAGGTTCATAGGTAGGTACTAGGCTATCAACCCTAGGGCCCATACAAGCCTAGCCAAAAAATGTACCCTGGCTTTCGCCACCCAAGAAAATTATTTTCCTATGCCCCTGTCGAGCAGAGCCACAGAAGTAATCCCAGGGGTGAATTTCCCATTTCCCATCCAATCATCAAGATTTTTCTTGAAGAGTGCTAATGAGGAGCTCTGTTTGATATAGATAAGTAGTCTGTTCCAGAGTATGGGAAGTCTCTGGGACAGGAATCTATCCCTCCAGCATGTTCTGTTTATTGTGGTGACAAGGTTAAGGTCCCTAGAGCATGTTGCTTGGAGGGATTGGGGTTTCTTTAAGTGGAATATGTCCAAGAGCTCTGGGTTTGACATAGCTTTGTATGTTAGGCAGAGATCGCCCCTGAGTAGGCGATATACGATGGAGTAAAGCTGTAGTTTTTTGAGACAGTCTGCATAGGGAATCTGTTTGAGGACAGTAATCTTCTTTGTGAGGTATTTCTGTGGTCTTTCCAGTTGTTGTAGATGTCTTGTGAGGTACATACCAAAAGGGGCATTGTACTTTATAATGGGTCTAATGAGTAATGAGTAGAGGGGAACAATGACCTCTTTTTTTCTGGATGAGAATCCTTTTGTGATGAGATGAGCCATGTAGAAGGATTTCCTGACCACTGTGGCAATGTGATTATCAAAGGAGAGACTACTGTCCACCTGTGTCCCAAGGTCTCTTATCACATTTTCGGCATTAAGTAGACTACCAGCTATGTGGTAGTTCATGGGTACAGAGTTTTTACCAAAGGGGATGACAATACACTTTTTGGCATTGAGCTTCAGGCCATGGCTTTGACACCAGGTATCTGTCTCAGTGAGGTCCTTTTGTAGTTTGTCCACATCGTTAGGAGTTTCGATTATGGCTCCTAGTTTGCAGTCATCTGCAAACTTTGTTAGCCAAAGACCTTCTGTGTTGGCCTGCACTTCAGAGAAGTAGATACCAAACAGGAGAGGACCCAGGACTGAACCCTGTGGTACTCCACTTGTCACTGGTCTGATGTCGGATTTGGAATCCGCTACTTTCACAGTGTGGGTTCTGTCCATGAGCCAGTTGCCAACCCATCTTGTGACATAGGGATTTATACCTAGTTTAGTGAGCTTATCTATAATTCCAGAGTGGGGGATGGTGTTGAAAGCCTTGGCGAGATCTAGATAAGCTGTGTGAACCATTTTACCATCATCTATGGCTTTGGTGACTGCTTCAAAGAAGTCAATCAGATTTAGGAGACATGATCTGCCTTTTACAAATCCAAACTGAGTAGGGTCCAGAGTTTGGAGATTACCAATGTCTTTGTTTATGAGGCCCTTCCAACATAGCAAAACCAACCCAAAAAATGTAAAGGTATTGCTGCTCATTGCCAGGATTCTAAACAAGAAACTCATCCTGGAGAATGTAGATGTCTGTACAGTTACTGAGACATGGTTCAAAGTCATGAGGAGCATCCCATAAGTGCAGGGCTGTAATGCCTTTCACACATTTAGACCTGTTACTGCACAAGAAGGGATGAAAGGTGGAGCTGCCCGGTACTTCAAAAACACACACGTCAAGACTGGTCAAACATTATGACATGCTTGAGCTTCCCACATGCACATTACCATGGCCAAAGTCCCACGTGGAAACCCATAACACATACTTAAATGTACTGGAGACACTCCCCCTTCAACCCAACACCATATTCATGAGAGCTTTAACTATTCCACTATAAAAAGGGAATCATATATGACCCCAAGCATGCAGACCCGGAGATTCTGGGACTTGGTAAATACAAACACCCTGTACCGGGTAGTCTGCATGTCCACTAGGGATACTAACGTCCTTGACCTGATCTGCACAAATATAGGAGAACATTGCACCCCCCACTGTAATGTCCTCACTGGTGAAATACAAATAAATCCCAGGATGCCAGCTAATCCTGGAACTTTTAGGAATTATTCTAAGGCAAACTTACTACTATTATGTGACACCCTGGCAAAATTTCAAGAGCCCCAAAACCCTGAGAACACCATTGCTTGTGTAGAATTGTTCAAGGAAACCCCATACAATCAGGCTAATGGCTGCATAGAGACAGCTGTACTTACCATGAATAAGCACATAGCAAACTCAAAACACAAGCCAATGTGATGGAATCCCAACATCAATACGCCGTATAAGAAAATCAAGGCAAAAATTAGCAAGTACAATGCCCAACAACATAAAACAACCTCATCAATCTAAACAAGAAAGTCATGGGGTTAATCAAGTCTATCAAAGCCAAATTTGAGGTAAAAATATCCTGCCAGTCCAAGGACAATCACAAGGCATTCTTCAGCTACATCCGCAGACTCAAAGATAATGCACAACAATGTGCCAAATTAAGTCTAAATGCAGCCACCTATACTGAGCTGGAAGATATAGAAAATCCACTGGTTAACAAATTTAGCTCTAGTTTTACTCACCTCTCACCCCCAAACACCCCCCCAGGAAACACCCCCAACTGTACCCCCCCCCAACTATCACTAGAGAACAAGTCCTCGTTGCACTCTCCAAGGCACAGAGCACTGCATCTATGAGCTCGGATAATATTCCAGGATGCCTCCTTGTAGCATGACGTACAACTTATCAGGACCACTACAATCACTATTCAACCATAGCATCTGGGCAGGCTTTGTGCAGCTGTTATTCCTCTGTACAAGGCAGTGCCATCTATGAACCTACGTAACTACAGACCCACAAGTTTGACTAGTCTCGTATGAAAATCCATGGAAAGAATTATCATGGAGATGATAAATAATGACAAAAGAAACCTTCAGACACTGGATCCAACCCAGTTTGATGTTGTCAAGGGCAGGTCATGCCTACTCATCCTGGTGGACTTCCTTGTAAAGGCTACAAAAGCAATGTATAGTGCCTACCTCTACCTGGCCAAATCACCTGTCTCACCCACTGGATAGTTAACTGGCTCACAGACTGGACTGAAAAAGTTAGGATAAGGGAGTCTACCTCCAGAAAGAGGCCAATCACCAGTGAAGTCCTGCAAGGCTTGGTGCTGGAGCCACTCCTTTTTGGGATCTACTTCTTTGAAGTCAAGGCCAACATCAAAGCCTTTCTGGGTGGCCAAGTTTACAGACAATTGCAAACTAGCTGCAGTCAAAGAACACCCCAAAGACACAAATGCCCTCCAAAACAGCATAACACAGACTAATAAGTGGTGCCAGAACCATAGTCTAAAACTCAAAGCCAAGATATGCATAATAGTATCCTTTGGGAAGATGGCTAAACCTGGAAACTATCACACTGATGATAAACCTATAAGAAATCATTCCATTTTGTGCAGCCTATAAGCATGATGTAGCATTCAGGTCCAAGGTTGTCATTGTTGTGCTGTACCTGGCCCTCATCAGACCAGTCTTTGCATACAAGCAGGCATATGCAGTAACTGGAGCACCCATAGAGGTTCCTCACAGAAAGTATACCGGGCATGAAAAACATGTCCTATGTGGACCCCATCACAGCCCTATCCCTCTACTTTGCCTCCTACTGACTGCTTAGAGGTGATCTATGCCAAGCCTGTAAGGCATCCTCTGATCCCACTGGGATGGACCTGTTGCACATCCACAAAACAACCAGCATAAGAATTACCATTTATAGGGACCTAAATCTTATCTATAACATAACTGGGACATGTTGGTGGGACAGGCGCAGTGGTGCAGCAGCTTGCATTGTGGCCTCACAGTACATAGTTCTCTGGTTGGATTCTTGGCCTGGGTGCCTTCTCTGTGGAGTCTGCATGTCCTCCCTGTGTATGGATGGGTTTCCTCCGGGTGCTCTGGTTTCCTCCCACATTACAAAGACATGCATCTGGAACATTTCTCCCCATATCTCCCTGCTGAAAATTTGCTTGTTCCAAGTTGGACTTTCCTGGTAAACAAATGTTAAATAAATAAATAAAATAAAATATATAAATCAGAGACTACCCATTTTCTGGAACAGGCTTCCTATCCATGTGAAGAGTTATTCCCTAACCCAAGTCAAGGGTAACTTTGACTAGAGATGGGGAATCGGAAAGTTAACCCGGGTGTGGCTTCTATGTCTCTAGTAGTAAAACGCAGACTGCAAATGCTTTACCGCTCATGCCCAGACTCACATATACCCTTTAAAATAACCTCGGGGTATCAAAGAAGATACATTTGGGAAGCATGATTAGGTTTACAAAGGCCCCATGGGGTCATTAATGTAGTAATCACCAATGAAGCTACGAATGTACAACCATGGGGTCATTAGTGTAGTGATCACCAATGAAGCTACGAATGTACAACCATGGGGTCATTAGTGTAGTAATCACCAATGAAGCTACGAATGTACAACCATGGGGTCATTAGTGTAGTAATCACCAATGAAGCTACGAATGTACAACCATGGGGTCATTAGTGTAGTAATCACCAATGAAGCTACAAATGTACAACCATGGGGTCATTAGTGTAGTAATCACCAATGAAGCTACGAATGTACAACCATGGGGTCATTAGTGTAGTAATCACCAATGAAGCTACGAATGTACAACCATGGGGTCATTAGTGTAGTAATCACCAATGAAGCTACGAATGTACAACCATGGGGTCATTAGTGTAGTAATCACCAATGAAGCTACGAATGTACAACCATGGGGTCATTAGTGTAGTAATCACCAATGAAGCTACGAATGTACAACCATGGGGTCATTAGTGTAGTAATCACCAATGAAGCTACGAATGTACAACCATGGGGTCATTAGTGTAGTAATCACCAATGAAGCTACAAATGTACAACCATGAGGTCATTAGTGTAGTAATCACCAATGAAGCTACAAATGTACAACCATGTGGTCATTAGTGTAGTAATCACCAATGAAGCTACGAATGTACAACCATGGGGTCATTAGTGTAGTAATCACCAATGAAGCTACGAATGTACAACCATGGGGTCTTTAGTGTAGTAATCACCAATGAAGCTACGAATGTACAACCATGGGGCCATTAGTGTAGTAATCACCAATGAAGCTATGAATGTACAACCATGTGGTCATTAGTGTAGTAATCACCAATGAAGCTACGAATGTACAATCATGGGGTCATTAGTGTAGTAATCACCAATGAAGCTACGAATGTACAACCATGGGGTCTTTAGTGTAGTAATCACCAATGAAGCTACGAATGTACAACCATGGGGTCATTAGTGTAGTAATCACCAATGAAGCTACGAATGTACAACCATGGGGTCATTAGTGTAGTAATCACCAATGAAGCTACTGAATGTACAACCATGGGGTCATTAGTGTAGTAATCACCAATGAAGCTACGAATGTACAACCATGGGGTCATTAGTGTAGTAATCACCAATGAAGCTACGAATGTACAACCATGGGGTCATTAGTGTAGTAATCACCAATGAAGCTACGAATGTACAACCATGGGGTCATTAGTGTAGTAATCACCAATGAAGCTACGAATGTACAACCATGGGGTCATTAGTGTAGTAATCACCAATGAAGCTACGAATGTACAACCATGGGGTCATTAGTGTAGTAATCACCAATGAAGCTACGAATGTACAACCATGGGGTCATTAGTGTAGTAATCACCAATGAAGCTACGAATGTACAACCATGGGGTCATTAGTGTAGTAATCACCAATGAAGCTACGAATGTACAACCATGGGGTCATTAGTGTAGTAATCACCAATGAAGCTACGAATGTACAACCATGGGGTCATTAGTGTAGTAATCACCAATGAAGCTCTGAATGTACAACCATGGGGCCATTAGTGTAGTAATCACCAATGAAGCTACGAATGTACAACCATGGGGTCATTAGTGTAGTAATCACCAATGAAGCTACGAATGTACAACCATGGGGTCATTAGTGTAGTAATCAGCAATGAAGCTACGAATGTACAACCATGGGGTCATTAGTGTAGTAATCACCAATGAAGCTACGAATGTACAACCATGGGGTCTTTAGTGTAGTACAATGAAGCTACGAATGTACAACCATGGGGTCATTAGTGTAGTAATCACCAATGAAGCTACGAATGTACAACCATGGGGTCATTAGTGTAGTAATCACCAATGAAGCTACGAATGTACAACCATGGGGTCATTAGTGAAGTAATCACCAATGAAGCTACGAATGTACAACCATGGGGTCATTAGTGTAGTAATCACCAATGAAGGTACGAATGTACAACCATGGGGTCATTAGTGTAGTAATCACCAATGAAGCTACGAATGTACAACCATGGGGTCATTAGTGTAGTAATCACCAATGAAGCTACGAATGTACAACCATGGGGTCATTAGTGTAGTAATCACCAATGAAGCTACAACCATGGGGTCATTAGTGTAGTAATCACCAATGAAGCTACGAATGTACAACCATGGGGTCATTAGTGTAGTAATTACCAATGAAGCTACGAATGTACAACCATGGGGTCTTTAGTGTAGTAATCACCAATGAAGCTACGAATGTACAACCATGGGGTCATTAGTGTAGTAATCACCAATGAAGCTACGAATGTACAACCATGTGGTCATTAGTGTAGTAATCACCAATGAAGCTACGAATGTACAGCCATGGGGTCATTAGTGTAGTAATCACCTATGAAGCTACGAATGTACAACCATGGGGTCTTTAGTGTAGTAATCACCAATGAAGCTACGAATGTACAACCATGGGGCCATTAGTGCAGTAATCACCAATGAAGCTACGAATGTGCAACCATGGGGTCATTAGTGTAGTAATCACCAATGAAGCTGCGAATGTACAACCATGGGGTCAATAGTGTAGTAATCGGCAATGAAGCTACGAATGTACAGCCATGGGGTCATTAGTGTAGTAATCAGCAATGAAGCTACGAATGTACAACCATGGGGTCATTAGTGTAGTAATCACCAATGAAGCTACGAATGTACAACCATGGAGTCATTAGTATAGTAATCACCAATGAAGCTACGGATGTACAACCATGGGGTCATTAGTGTAGTAATCACCAATGAAGCTACGAATGTACAACCATGGGGTCATTAGTGTAGTAATCACCAATGAAGCTACGAATGTACAACCATGGGGTCATTAGTGTAGTAATCACCAATGAAGCTATGAATGTACAACCATGGGGTCATTAGTGTAGTAATCACCAATGAAGCTACGAATGTGCAACCATGGGGTCATTAGTGTAGTAATCACCAATGAAGCTACGAATGTGCAACCATGGGGCCATTAGTGTAGTAATCACCAATGAAGCTACGAATGTGCAACCATGGGGTCATTAGTGTAGTAATCACCAATGAAGCTACGAATGTACAACCATGGGGTCATTAGTGTAGTAATCACCAATGAAGCTATGAATGTACAACCATGGGGTCATTAGTGTAGTAATCAGCAATGAAGCTACGAATGTACAACCATGGGGTCAATAGTGTAGTAATCGGCAATGAAGCTACGAATGTACAGCCATGGGGTCATTAGTGTAGTAATCAGCAATGAAGCTACGAATGTACAACCATGGGGTCATTAGTGTAGTAATCACCAATGAAGCTACGAATGTACAACCATGGAGTCATTAGTATAGTAATCACCAATGAAGCTACGAATGTACAACCATGGGGTCATTAGTGTAGTAATCACCAATGAAGCTACGAATGTACAACCATGGGGTCATTAGTGTAGTAATCACCAATGAAGCTACGAATGTACAACCATGGGGTCTTTAGTGTAGTAATCACCAATGAAGCTACGAATGTACAACCATGGGGTCATTAGTGTAGTAATCACCAATGAAGCTACGAATGTACAACCATGTGGTCATTAGTGTAGTAATCACCAATGAAGCTACGAATGTACAACCATGGGGTCATTAGTGTAGTAATCACCAATGAAGCTACGAATGTACAACCATGGGGTCTTTAGTGTAGTAATCACCAATGAAGCTACGAATGTACAACCATGGGGTCATTAGTGTAGTAATCAGCAATGAAGCTACGAATGTACAACCATGGGGTCATTAGTGTAGTAATCAGCAATGAAGCTACGAATGTACAGCCATGGGGTCATTAGTGTAGTAATCAGCAATGAAGCTACGAATGTACAACCATGGGGTCATTAGTGTAGTAATCACCAATGAAGCTATGAATGTACAACCATGGGGTCATTAGTATAGTAATCACCAATGAAGCTACGAATGTACAACCATGTGGTCATTAGTGTAGTAATCACCAATGAAGCTACGAATGTACAACCATGGGGTCATTAGTGTAGTAATCACCAATGAAGCTACAAATGTACAACCATGGGGTCATTAGTGTAGTAATCACCAATGAAGCTACAAATGTACAACCATGGGGTCATTAGTGTAGTAATCACCAATGAAGCTACGAATGTACAACCATGGGGTCATTAGTGTAGTAATCCCCAATGAAGCTACGAATGTGCAACCATGGGGTCATTGGTGTAGTAATCACCAATGAAGCTATGAATGTACAACCATGGGGTCATTAATGTAGTAATCACCAATGAAGCTACAAATGTACAACCACGGGGTCATTAGTGTAGTAATCACCAATGAAGCTACGAATGTACAACCATGGGGTCATTAGTGTAGTAATCACCAATGAAGCTACGAATGTACAACCATGGGGTCATTAGTGTAGTAATCACCAATGAAGCTACGAATGTACAACCATGGGGTCATTAGTGTAGTAATCAGCAATGAAGCTACGAATGTACAGCCATGGGGTCATTAGTGTAGTAATCAGCAATGAAGCTACGAATGTACAACCATGGGGTCATTAGTGTAGTAATCACCAATGAAGCTACGAATGTACAACCATGGGGTCATTAGTATAGTAATCACCAATGAAGCTACGAATGTACAACCATGGGGTCATTAGTGTAGTAATCACCAATGAAGCTACGAATGTACAACCATGGGGTCATTAGTGTAGTAATCACCAATGAAGCTACAAATGTACAACCATGGGGTCATTAGTGTAGTAATCACCAATGAAGCTACAAATGTACAACCATGGGGTCATTAGTGTAGTAATCACCAATGAAGCTACGAATGTACAACCATGGGGTCATTAGTGTAGTAATCCCCAATGAAGCTACGAATGTGCAACCATGGGGTCATTGGTGTAGTAATCACCAATGAAGCTATGAATGTACAACCATGGGGTCATTAATGTAATAATCACCAATGAAGCTACGAATGTACAACCACGGGGTCATTAGTGTAGTAATCACCAATGAAGCTATGATTGTACAACCATGGGGTCATTAATGTAGTAATCACCAATGAAGCTACGAATGTACAACCATGGGGCCATTAGTGTAGTAATCACCAATGAAGCTACAAATGTACAAATTAGTGTAGTAATCACCAATGAAGCTACGACTGTACAACCATGGGGTCATTAGTGTAGTAATCACCAATGGTACAACCATGGGGCCATTAGTGTAGTAATCACCAATGAAGCTACGAATGTACAACCATGGGGTCATTAGTGTAGTAATCACCAATGAAGCTACGAATGTACAACCATGGGGTCATTAGTGTAGTAATCACCAATGAAGCTGTGAATGTACAACCACGGGGTCATTAGTGTAGTAATCACCAATGAAGCTACGAATGTACAACCATGGGGTCATTAGTGTAGTAATCACCAATGAAGCTACAAATGTACAACCATGGGGTCATTAGTGTAGTAATCACCAATGAAGCTACGAATGTACAGCCATGGGGTCATTAGTGTAGTAATCACCAATGAAGCTATGAATGTACAACCATGGGGTCATTAGTGTAGTAATCACCAATGAAGCTACGAATGTACAACCATGTGGTCATTAGTGTAGTAATCACCAATGAAGCTATGAATGTACAACCATGGGGTCATTAATGTAGTAATCACCAATGAAGCTACGAATGTACAACCATGGGGTCATTAGTGTAGTAATCACCAATGAAGCTACGAATGTACAACCATGGGGTCATTAATGTAGTAATCACCAATGAAGCTAATGTACAACCATGGGGTCATTAGTGTAGTAGTCACCAATGAAGCTACGAATATACAACCATGGGGTCATTAGTGTAGTAATCCCCAATGAAGCTACGAATGTGCAACCATGGGGTCATTGGTGTAGTAATCACCAATGAAGCTACGAATGTACAACCATGGGGTCATTAATGTAGTAATCACCAATGAATACAACCATGGGGTCATTAGTGTAGTAATCACCAATGAAGAATGTACAACCATGGGGTCATTAATGTAGTAATCACCAATGAAGCTACGAATGTACAACCATGGGGTCATTAGTGTAGTAATCACCAATGAAGCTATGAATGTACAACCATGGGGTCATTAATGTAGTAATCACCAATGAAGCTACGAATGTACAACCATGGGGTCATTAGTGTAGTAATCACCAATGAAGCTACGAATGTACAACCATGGGGTCATTAGTGTAGTAATCACCAATGAAGCTACAAATGTACAACCATGGGGTCATTAATGTAGTAATCACCAATGAAGCTACGAATGTACAACCATGGGGTCATTAGTGTAGTAATCACCAATGAAGCTACGAATGTACAACCATGGGGTCATTAGTGTAGTAATCACCAATGAAGCTATGAATGTACAACCATGGGGTCATTAGTGTAGTAATCACCAATGAAGCTACGAATGTACAACCATGGGGTCATTAGTGTAGTAATCCCCAATGAAGCTACGAATGTGCAACCATGGGGTCATTGGTGTAGTAATCACCAATGAAGCTACGAATGTACAACCATGTGGTCATTAGTGTAGTAATCACCAATGAAGCTACAAATGTACAACCATGGGGTCATTAGTGTAGTAATCACCAATGAAGCTATGAATGTACAACCATGGGGTCATTAATGTAGTGATCACCAATAAAGCTACGAATGTACAACCATGGGGTCATTAGTGTAGTAATCACCAATGAAGCTATGAATGTACAACCATGGGGTCATTAGTGTAGTAATCACCAATGAAGCTACGAATGTACAACCATGGGGTCATTAGTGTAGTAATCACCAATGAAGCTACGAATGTACAACCATGTGGTCATTAGTGTAGTAATCACCAATGAAGCTATGAATGTGCAACCATGGGGTCATTAGTGTAGTAATCACCAATGAAGCTACGAATGTACAACCATGGGGTCTTTAGTGTAGTAATCACCAATGAAGCTACGAATGTACAACCATGGGGTCATTAGTGTAGTAATCAGCAATGAAGCTAGAATGTACAACCATGGGGTCATTAGTGTAGTAATCACCAATGAAGCTATGAATGTACAGCCATGGGGTCATTAGTGTAGTAATCACCAATGAAGCTACGAATGTACAGCCATGGGGTCATTAGTGTAGTAATCACCAATGAAGCTATGAATGTACAACCATGGGGTCATTAGTGTAGTAATCACCAATGAAGCTATGAATGTACAACCATGTGGTCATTAGTGTAGTAATCACCAATGAAGCTACGAATGTACAACCATGGGGTCATTAGTGTAGTAATCCCCAATGAAGCTACGAATGTACAACCATGTGGTCATTAGTGTAGTAATCCCCAATGAAGCTACGAATGTACAACCATGTGGTCATTAGTGTAGTAATCACCAATGAAGCTACGAATGTACAATGTTAGATTTTGGTGTTCTTTTATTGTATGGAGAAGTTAATTAGTAGTAGTGGGGAAGAGATGGCTAATTAAGTTTGGTATATAAAAAAAGGGCGGATGTGGATGAGGAAAGCTTGTTGATTGACTGCGTAGGTCAGATGAATGGGTGCAGAATGGAAGTGCTGGTCTAGAGTCAGAGTGCACAAAATAACTGAAAAGGGGGACGCTTGCTGTCTCCCATAACCATGGATACCATCATTTACTATGCAGCCCTTTCCATAGCATGCTGGTACTATGCCAGTCCTAACACATATCAAAGTAGTATCAGACTACATAAGACTAACTGTTCTGTAATACTAAGAGCAATATTGTTACATTAAGGGTCTTTCTGAATATCCTGTAAGTGATTTGAAAAACACGATAGTATGTTTTTTACAAATCATTTTCCATAACTGTAAATGATGCATCTCAGTTTAATGTAAATTGTTAGCACTTTCTAATCTTTTCCTACTATACTTTCCATCTGAATAGGCAGGGAAATATTTCAACCTGATTTGCTGATTCTGGTCATAAGGCTGCTTTCCCATTTTTTTAACCTTTATTTTGGGGAGATTCTTAAATGTCATGATTTGAGTCATTTTAGAAGGCATCCAATGTGCTTCATTCTAAGTCACTAATTCTGACTTTTCAACAAATGATGCATTAACTTTGTAATGTCTGCGAGCATTTCTAAAATGTCTATAGCTTTTCCAATGATGATTTCACTCTGAGTAGCTAGGAATTTGTCTAACCTGACTAACTGATTCTAGTTACGCCAAACGTTCTTTAAGGAAGTTTTTTTTTTCAGTTAAGTCTTTTATGAAGAAGTATTCGTAAAGTCTCAACAAAAGAAAATCAGGAAAGCACTTAACAGTTTTACAAAGAGCAGTTTTGCTCAAGCAGATATTTTGCTCAAGTATTTTCACACCTCAGGAAATATTAAATCACCATTTTTATAAAGAAGGTGACTGTGACTCAGTATTAAGATCCAAAATCTCATGCTTCAGAATATCACCAATATATTCATAACACTATTTTAGTTGATAAGGTCATTGGGCATTGCTTTAAACTTCAAGACGTTTTCTCTTCAACTCACAGGCAGGAACTTTCCTTACAGCATTTGCCATATCAGCTCAAATGAAAGTTTTCTTGGCACAAGAAAAGCAGAGAGAGAGAGAGAAAGTACAGTTCTGTAAGTTAATTTACCATAGCAGTAGATTTTTGAATGATAACTGTTGCAGCAGTTTTAGTATGGGTCATATCTTGTAAAGGTATAACTGCCAGCCAGCTTCCAAAGCTTTGGGGTACCTTCTACCCCCCAAGCTATTACTTCAGGATAAGCTGACTTAAAAGAGTGGTTTGAGTGTCACACACTGTTGAACTTTCATGCCAAAAGACTGAGGAAGGCTAAAGCCTTGAAAAGTACAATGCTAAGAAAAAATATATAATTTGTATAGCAAGCAAAAGAACAATAGGATGCAGAGCAAGGCTAAAATGTGATTACTTTAATATAAAATGATAAAGCAAACAAAACAGACAAGTGCTTTCACACCTAATATGGTACTTCCTCAGATCCTTAAACAGTGCTACAAACTCGATTAAAAAAAAAAAAAAAAAAAACAGTTAATCAATCAAGTGATAGCAAATCATCATATGACTGAGGATTCATTATTAGCATATGGACAATCAGTATTAAAAAACAACAATAATCTAAATGTAGCCAATGATAATGAAATAAAATACAAAACAACTTATCACTGAAAAGAATGCACTCAACAGATAGGTAGAATGAACAATCAACTGCCATGAATAAGCTCAAACTACCTATCTAAAAAAGGGGTGTGACTTAAAATACAGTCACAGCCATAAGGTTGTGTTTAAACCGTAAGATTTACCATACTAAAAAGAATTAATTTTGTTCAATTACTCTCCTAATGTCGCTACTCTTCAAAGACAAATGTAGAAACGAAAGAATACACACACAAATCATGTATGATTTCACTAATACATTTCTACCAACTATAAAAATGGCCTCATATAAAGATCGCAAGTTCATGTAAAATAATTAATGAAGGATAGATGATAAATAGATGACCAGTCTGATAATAGCAAGTCGTCACATAACTGAGAATTCATTATTGGCATACAAACATAGTAGCAACCAATCCACATTGTAAAACAATATCCTGAACGAACTGTCCTTGTAGCCAATAATAATAAAATAAAATATATAGCAGCCTATCACTAAAAAGAATATATTAAATCCAGATAGGTTTAAATGTATACCAATCAACTGTCATGAGGAAACTCAGACTACTTATCTAAAAAAAGGTGTGACTTTATAGTCACATCCATAAGGTTGCGTTTAAGCTGAAAACTTTGCCAGCTTAAAGGATTCATTTCAGTCAATTCCTTCCAGTACTGCTGTTCTTCAAAGACAAATATAGAAATGAAAAATGTAAAAATGAAAAACACACAAAAAACATAAATGATTACACTAAAACATTTCTGACAACTGTACCAATAGCATCATACAAAGCTTGTAAGCTCATGTAGGATAATTGATGAGTAATAAAGAAGAAAAGCCTATCACTGAAACCATGGACATAACCAAATGCTGGAAAGGCTGCAGAAATACCTCACAAAGAGGATTACTGGCCTCAAACAGATGCCCTATGCAGACCGTCTCAAAAAACTCCAGCTTTACTCCGTCGCATATCACCTACTCAGAGGCGATATCTGCCTAACATACAAAGTTATGTCAAACCCAAAGCTGTTGGACATGCTCCACTTAAATAAATCCCAATCCCTCCGAGCTACATGTTCTAGGGACCTAAACCTTGTCACCACAATAAACAGAACATGCTGGAGGGATAGATTCCTGTCCCAGAGACTTCCCATACTCTGGAATAAACTACCTATCTATATCAAACAAAGCTCCTTAATAGCACTCTTCAAGAAAAATCTTGATGACTGGATGAGAAATAGGAAATTCACCCCAGGGATCACCTCTGTGGCTCTGCTCAACAGGAGCACAGGAAAATAATTTTCTTGGGTGGTGAAAGCCAGGGTACCTTTTTGGCTAGGCTTGTATAGGCCCTCGGGCCGATACCCTAGTACCTACCTATGAATCTATGAATACTGCTATCAATACTGCAGTTGAAAAGAATTGCAAAACCACACACACACACACACACACACACACACACACACACACACACACACACACACACACACACACACACACACACACACACACGGATATTCAACCACTGGTATCATGCCACAGAAGTATAAGCATGTGATCATTAACCCCCTCTCATATGTTACTGCAACTTCACTTCCAAAAGACTACTGCCCCATGTCTAATCTTTGTCCATTTGCTAAAATCTCTGAGAAATTGGTATACAAGCAAATAGTTAAGCATATAAACAGCTATGGGCTATTGTCTGACTAACAGCCCCGATTCTCTAATGCCTTCAGTACAACAGATGTTTTATCTACAGCAACAGACAATATTTATTGTTACATTAATGATGCCCTCATAACTGCTGGAATATTTGTGGACATGACAACAGCATTTGAGACTGTTGACTACAAACTTAAAAAGCTCTATTTTGGTATTAGTACAATAAAATAGTTTAAAAATTTCCTTTCAAACAGAACTTTCCAAGGGTGTGTTAATAATCAAACACTAGTCTACAAATAGAACATTAAATATATGAGTTCCCCAAGGCTCAGTACTTGGGCTCTTAATATTTTTCCTCTTTATAAATTACCTAACAGCTCAGTGTGATTTTTTACGCTTATGATGTCTTGTTTCTTGAAGCCAGCAAAAGTCACTCAAAACTGCAACCACAAGCACAAAATAGTTTCACTGTGTTTTGTCAACGGTCACTCTCCAATAAGTTGATGATTAACCCTACTAAGACAAACGCCAAGTATTTCCTCAGCCCATAAGCTAACGGCCCTAATCATCCTGTGCATCACTGATACACAGGGTAAAACTGTTACAATGTTATTGAATGCATATACTTAGGGCTAACACTGAACCAATGCCTATTATTTACTTCACATACAGATACTATACCCACCCTGTGCATCACTGATACACAGGGTAGAACTGTTCCAATGTCATTGAATGCATATACTTAGGGCTGACACTGAACCAATGCCTATCATTTACTTCACATACAGATATACTAAACCCACCCTGTGCATCACTGATACACAGGGTAAAACTATTTCACTGTCATTGAATAAATATACTTAGGACTGACACTGGACTAATGCCTGTCATTTACTTCACATACAGATACTATCACACATAAAAATCCTAACAACTCAAGTTCTGCTGTAAGATTACTCACCTTCTGCCCCCCCCCCCCCATCCAGATTAGCCATTGTCACTGAATGGCCTTCTACCAACAATTAGAATACTGCTTACTATTAATTACTTTACATGCAGCTTACATGCACAGACATCAGACATTAGAAAATAAAATACTGAGATTTTCCCTACAGGCTCTCTCACTTGCACATCACTGGTATCTTACAAAATAAATAAAGTGACTCATTATAACAACTAGAGCTTTCTGTCTTTTCAGCTCACTACTTTTCAAAATTGATAAACTAGGCTATTGCCCCATTAAGAAGAAAGCTGCCGACAAAAGAATGTTCCTACTCTTTGAGAGTCGAAGAAGATACTGTGACACTGTCTCAACCTCAATTTAAGACTTTTGTAAGGAAAAGGCAGTCTCTAGAGCAGGACTAGCTACCTGGAATAGACTCCCAAATGAAAATCACATCTTTAGAAACTCTTTACAAATTAAAATTAATAAATACATAAATAAAAAATCACTTTCAGATCACCTAACCGAGGAAGCCAAATGCACTTGTTTTTATAAAGTATAATTTCCCATTTGCTAGCAATCCATTTTAAACAGCAAAGGATACATTTCAAAACTTTTGTTTTTGTATATAAAGCATTACCTAAATTTAAATTTAACTGTTAAGTAGTTGTTGTTGTTGTTGTTGTTGTTGTTGTTGTGTCTTTCAGCTTTTCCCGGTTAGGGGTCGCCACAGCGGAACTCCGGTCCGCTAATGATTGGCAGTAGATTTTTACTTGCCAAGTTGCCAGCCCTGACGCACAACTTTCAACGAAGGTACGCCCATTCACGCATGTCACCACACAGAAGATGCTTTAGCCGAGAATCGTTAAGTAGTATGTAAATAATTTACTTACTATTAAGTTGCATGAACAATAATGTTGTATACATTTTGCATTTACCTGTACTCTCTTTTGCATGGTATATAAATCTGTGTAATTTACCCACCGTTAATTTGCATGTACATCTATGTTGATTATTTTGTATATTTTGTTGAAATGCTCAGGTCACGGCAGAAAAGGGTTAACCAATGGGTTCACTCACCTGGTTAACAAATATAAATAAATAAATACATGAATAAATAAGTACAGCTACTTTAGCAGCTGTGCTATGTGCAGTCACGTGATCAGCATGATGAGTACAATCAGGTGGTGGGCCCAATGCATGTTCACATCTACAGTGGAGTTCCTTATAACTGCAACACTGGCACTGTTTGCAGTCACAGAGGGCAAACACAGCAAAGTGCTTGCTGAATTCATCAATAAAAAGTGAGGAAAGGGAGACAGGGCAGCCAGAAAAGGGAGTGAGCAAGCAGGGGAACACATACAAGGGAAACCTTACAGGGAAGGGAGCCGTTTTCCTTTTTTTAAGGAGGGTAGAGGGGAACAGTAGAAGGAACATGTTAGAGAAAGAAAAAGGGAATAAAGGTGGTATCTGGGGCAAACATATAACATGAAGAGACAGAGGGAAGAAAGGGAGTACAGATACAAAACAAGGAGGAAGAGTGGAGAGAGAGAGAGACAGAGAGATGCAGACAGACAGAGAGATGACATTTAAGATGCTAGAGTAGAATGACCATCCCTCTTCCAGATTAGGAATAGCATCAATCACCCTCTTCATCATTAGAGTCTGGATCTGTTGCAACTGCTCTGCTAAGATGCTTTGGCACTTTGGTAGAGCTTTTTCTGGGAAGAACTCAGGAACTCTAAGATTTGGCCAACCATGACAGCTTCTAGAACCTACTGGAAAATAATTCCTGAATAGGCAGGCCCAGACCATGGCACGACTGCTGTGGTTCAGCTTTCTACAGATGACCATCAGCTCCTTTCCTTCTTCACCATGTACACTGGGGGGTCTATATTACTAGATCGAAACTTTAGTTAGTCAAATAACTAAAGATCGAGCTGGTAACATCAAAATCCAAAACCCGCAAACGGCTGATTTTACGCAGGAAAAGAATTCCCTTGGCCACATAAAAAAAAAAAACAACTTTTAAACACAAATCAAAAGGGGGGCTTTGCCCCCCACCTCCCGAAGTGGGGGGCTGTGCTCCCACACCCCCCTAACTAAATATACCAACTCTGACATCGCTCTACATTGGAGAAAAGGGCATAATCCACATAACGCTCAAGGAAATTCTTTCCCTGCGTGAAATCAGCCATTCGCAGTTTTTGGATTTCGATATTACCAGATCAATCTTTAGTTATTCAACTAACTAAACTTTTGATCTAGTAATATAGACCCATCGACTGGACCCACCTTAGCCTTCCCCAAGCTCCTCCATACTTTGTCCAGGACTGGTGAGGAGACTGTGGTCACTGGCACAGTGTCATGTTGCTGCTGGGCAGTAAATCCTAAACCCTTCCACCCCTTGGCAGCCCTGCATAGGTAGATGCAGGCTACTCTAGGAGAACTCTCCTCTTCTACGACTTTGCAGGGATCACAGACGGCAAGAATGTATGACATTTCAGTGTCTTCCTTTGTCTCTGCAATGGATCTTTTCCTCCTTCGGGGCTGGCTGGGGCTGGAAGAAGAAAAAGAGAAGGAGGTTGCAGGGATCATAAAGATCTTCCAGAGTTATGACAAGCTACTTCCTCATCAAAACATCATTCCACAAGTCCTGAGAAGACTGGATGAAGAACACTTCTTCTTGAACTGGACGTACAGAATGGTGTTTCTGATCTCTTTTGGAGAGGAAAGCTTTAACAAACCATCCATTCCACAGCCTGCAACCCTAGCCAGAGTGTCAGCACAATGAAAACTACATGAGGCTACATGAAAACTCAACCCTGAAATCATAGCCAAGGTCCCAACCTTATTCTCTTTAAGCCCAAATTCAAGGAGGCAGGAAAGCTTTTCAGAGCTTTGTGGGTAGGAAGGATTGTAATTTGGACAGGTGAGATAAATAGTTGAGGTCACTAAACCCCCGTGGTAGTAGACAACACCTTCTTGCCACACACTTTGAATGGTTTAGGACCCTTGCCTAGTGGCAAGGTGGTGAAATAAATTGTAAAATCTCAGAGTCCGTGAGCTAGACTGTAGACATACTTTAGGAAGCAGACCAGGGATACCTGGTCATAGATTCACTCCTCTCATGCATGGGCACAAAATGAACTCCCCTCTTCTTATAGGTTATAGGAGCACAGTCTGTGTGATTCCAGGGTGTTATGATGGCATTTTTAATTACCATATTCAAGAGGATTGACTCTTGTTCTTTCTCATTCTTCCTTATACACATTTAGACCAGGGGTGTTCAACAGATAGCCCTAGGGACACAGTCCGGCCCACCATAGTATTTTATCTAGCCCTCAGTATGTCTTATAATAAACTGTTGTCAATGGACAGATACATGTTGGACATAGTAATGTGGCCCCTCCAAACCTTGCCAGGTGTAGTAAATTACCCATGAGTCATAAAATTTGGATAGCCTTGATTTAGACATTTCAGAGGGAAGTAATAGGGGTCAGTGGCTTTTTTGTGGGGAAGCCAATTTCAAAGAGAGATTATCTTGTGAAGAAATCTATGGAGGAATTAATTCACTGTTCTTATTCAGATTTAAGATAACGGTTTCCAGGTCTTCAGACTCTTCAAAGAAACCTGAAAGGGAGTCCATTCTCTGCCATCAACTCTAGCAGTGAGCAAGTGTATATGGACAAGCAAGCAATGGGCAACCACAAGTTATTTTAGTTAATAGAGTTCGGGTGCTTAAGAGTGTGTCTGCCAGGAGAGGTTCTGGACATAGAAAGGTTTGCACACTGGCATGCTGTGGGCATCAGGCGATATCCCTAAGGTTCCATTCCAACACCTGAGATGATGTAAGCCTTCACCAAATGCCAAATATGTGTTTGATATCTAGTTCATGAACCTTGAGCCTGGTTTTGTAAGACTCAGTGGATCTTATACATACTGGGCCATCAGACCCACCAGACTGGGGGGAAGAACATAGGAGGCAAGTCCTCAGGCCTAAGTACATTAACCTATGATTGGGTGACTTTAAAATCAGCTCTCTGGGCTCAGGCCTTTTGGCAGTGCACTCATTCCAATTGGTTAGAGGGTATGGGTGTAACTAACACAGCTGAACACACTCCCCAGGGTGTAACCAACACAGCAGAATACACTCCTGGGGTGTAACCAACACAACAGAACACACTCCCCGGGGTGTAACCAACATAGCAGGACACACTCCCTGGGGTATAACCAACAAAAAAAGACACACTTTCCGGGGTGTAACCAACACAGTAGAATACACTCCCTGTGGTGTAACCAACACAGCAGAACACACTCCCAAGGGTGTAACCAACACAGCAGTACACACACCCGGGGGTGTAACCAGCACAACAGGACACAATTTCTGGGGTGTAACCAACACAGTAGAACACACTCCCTAGGGTGTAACCAACACAGCAGGACACACTCCCTAGGGTGTAACCAACACAGCAGAACACACTCCCCAAGGTGTAACCAATACAGCAGGGCATACTCCCTGGGGTGTAACCACCAACACAGCAGGGCACACTTCCCAGGGTGTAACCAAAACAGCAGCACACACTCCCTGGGGTGTAATCAACATAGAAGAACACACTGCCTGGGGTGTAATCAACACAGCAGAACACACTGCCCGGGGTGTAACCAACACAGCAGAACACACTCCCAGGGGTGTAACCAACACAGCAGAACACACTCCCAGGGGTGAGAGCTAACAGACTTCCTTCTTCAGGATTGTCTTCATTCAGTAAAATGCAGGGCAAGCAGAACCTCAGACTCATACCTGTTGTGATCAGCAGCTTGGGGGAATGGCAAACCATTTTATAAAATGTCTTGTCACCAGGGGGCTATGCCACAGGACTGATGGATCATTTAATAAAAGAATTTACCTTTAGAATTACTAGTCCTCTGCCTATCTTCTTTGTGATAGGGCTTTTTTAAGGAGGAAATGTGAACTACTGTGGTTCTCCTGATAGACAGATAAGCTAAGAGAGTCCCCCTCCAATACCTCCAGGTAGAAGGGATTAACCAGTTGGTACTTATATTGCTTTTTTTACACCATATTCCTCCTCAAGACTGCAATTACAGAGTGTGTGTGTGTGTGTGTGTGTGTGTGTGTGTGTGTGTGTGTGTGTGTGTGTGTGTGTGTGTGTGTGTGTGTGTGTGTGTGTGTGTGTGTGTATCTTGGCTGATAATTTGGTGGCTGGCCAAATGAAAACTTAGTGTATTATAATTGGTGGAGAGGATGAACCAACGAATGGTTCATATAAAGGAGGGTCACTGATATTATGGTTCCGATAATATAATATAATTTATTTTCACTGTAAAGTAGCAAGACAAGAAACAATGCTGACAAGGCAGAATCACCACACATTTTCAGGACGGAGCTGTTTAACTATCCACATATGTTCTACTGCAGATTTTATTATAAAATGTATTTTATTTATTTATACTTTTTTGAGTAGGTAAGTACTAAACAGTTCTTAAGTTATAGCTCACTACAAGTATATAGCAACTGCTGGCCTACACAGCCATAACAAATTTCTATTATATTTTTTATTTCATATGGCTTATTTTAAGGATGTTGAATGCAATAAATGACCAGAGCATATTCGCAATGAGATGACGTTACATCATAATTAAGAATCACGCAGATTCATCCTCAAAAGTAAAACTTTTTCTCACTGTAAATACACCACCACCAGAAATTTCTGTACAGGTAAAGGCAAAACATCCTAACTGAATTCAACATAGAGCTCCATGCAAGTAATTAAGATCTGAATGACAATCCAAGTGCAGTGTGAACATGGGTACCCAAGTATAATTCCATGAAAAGTCAAACACCATTTAACTTAACAACTTGTATGGAAGAATTACCATGGCAGGGCTATCCACCGATCTAAGCATTGGCTCTACATAATTGTTACTGTAGAAGTGACACCCCGACCACATGTGCAAAAATGGGAAATAGGGGTTGTGGATGGATGGAGAGATGGATGGATATAAAAATCAAAGGGTAAACAGGTCATAAAGACAAACCATTCAGTAAAAACTGCAAAAAAGCCAGCTGAGCTAGAGTTTTCAATGTGTGATACCTTAAATCTTCTTGGCTTTACTGGCCTGAATGTAACCATAAAGCCTTAAAAAGTAAGAGTCATGGACATGTAGCTGAAACACAATGTCCTTAAGCAGTCATATGCATATATCCGAAGGGCCTCCATTATAGATGGTTTAAGATTTCACACATTGGAAACTCTAACTTGGCTGACTTTTTCTTGCAGTCTTTATTGGCCGTTTTGAGCTGTTTCTATCCCTCTAATATTTCTGCATTAAAACCCATGTTTGCGTGGTTTCTGCACTTGTATTACCTCAGCAAGAGCCTCTCTGGGTGTCCTGCAGAGTCCTACAACATCAGAGAGAGAAAAGGAGAGTTTGTACATTGCTGTTTTATAATTAAGTACCTGTTTTGTACATTACTGTTTTGTAATTAAGTACCTGTTTTATACATTACTGTTTTGTAATTAAGTACCTGTTTTGTACATTACTGTTTTGTAATTAAGTACCTGTTTTGTACATTACTGTTTTGTAATTAAGTACCTGTTTTGTACATTACTGTTTTGTAATTAAGTACCTGTTTTGTACATTACTGTTTTGTAATTAAGTACCTGTTTTGTACATTACTGTTTTGTAATTAAGTACCTGTTTTGTACATTACTGTTTTGTAATTAAGTACCTGTTTTGTACATTACTGTTTTGTAATTAAGTACCTGTTTTGTACATTACTGTTTTGTAATTAAGTACCTGTTTTGTACATTGCTGTTTTGTAATTAAGCACCTGTTTTATACATTACTGTTTTGTAATTAAGTACCTGTTTTGTACATTACTGTTTTGTAATTAAGTACCTGTTTTGTACATTACTGTTTTGTAATTAAGTACCTGTTTTGTACATTACTGTTTTGTAATTAAGTACCTGTTTTGTACATTACTGTTTTGTAATTAAGTACCTGTTTTATACATTACTGTTTTGTAATTAAGTACCTGTTTTGCACATTGCTGTTTTGTAATTAAGCACCTGTTTTGTACATTACTGTTTTGTAATTAAGTACCTGCTTTGTACATTACTGTTTTGTAATTAAGTACCTGTTTTGTACATTACTGTTTTGTAATTAAGTACCTGTTTTGTACATTACTGTTTTGTAATTAAGTACCTGTTTTGTACATTGCTGTTTTGTAATTAAGCACCTGTTTTGTACATTACTGTTTTGTAATTAAGTACCTGCTTTGTACATTACTGTTTTGTAATTAAGTACCTGTTTTGTACATTACTGTTTTGTAATTAAGTACCTGTTTTGTTACATTGCTTGATATTGGTAGCCGCATTGTTCAGACTACATTTTTATTAACTTTGCTACTTATCTGTGCTGTTTTTTGCCAAATACTGTTTGCACTTTAAAGTATTCATTTTTTAAGTGTAATTTCATCTGTTTAACTGTAAAAGGCTACACACTCAAGTCCGCTAGCCTATTTTCCATGTTAAAAGTGTTTTTTTGCTGTTTTTGACTTAACTTTTTGAAAAAAAAAAATCCTATCCCTATATTCGTTTCCTGCCTTTCTAGATCTAGTAAAGTCCAGTTTTCAGAGTTTGCTGAATTCTGGGCTGTTTGTAAGTTCCTGTGTTGCCCAGACCTTTCTAAGATAGATGTAAGCTTCACTGTTTATCAGTGAGAGTGATGAGTTTTGGAACAGCCTGTCACTCGAGGAATGGTTTCAACCCAGAAACTGTAGTTTTATTGGCCGTTTTGGGTTATTTCTATCCTTTCATCTTTCTGCCTAAAAACCTGTGTTTGTGTGGTTTTGCGCCATAAAGACTGCTCTTCAGTTTTTCCCTTGGAACTAGCCAGATTCTTAGTTTTAGCATTTGAATTTGCTTCCTCGTGCTCAGCACTGATTCAGAACTTGTTGTAAGCACTATATAAGTTATAAACTACTACAGTACTTAACCTTCCTCATTACCTAGAGGGAAAACAGCTTTTCTACTTACTTTCCTCACTTGTTTAGAGGTAAATAGTGTCTAGTCAGGCAACAGCTCCCGGTGTTCTCTCCTGGATACCTGATGAATCTGGGCATCTTAGGGCAATGTAGCAATTGCCTCATGTACACTGACAACCCTCTCCTCCTACCACCCAACACTACAACCTGTGAGAGATGCATTTATCTAGCCAAACTGGAGGCAAAGCTCTCTCAACCCAAGACTGAACTTAGTCAGGAGGAGAAGGCAAACACCCACTCCACACCGCACACACCACATAGTCCCAGTACAGCTACACCACCAAGACCCACACATAGATACACAAAATCATTCTCTGAGGTTCTCAATAAGAATCTACTCAAACAATAGAGACCTCCAAAGCAGAAATGCAAGCAACCTCCAGCCCTCACCACAACCCAAAAGACACATAACACACAGACTCTGTGCCACTCAACCACTGTCCATAAGGCAAAACTACGTACCAAACACATTGGTCATATGCGACTCTATAATCAGGCACACTGATGTTCCACTCACCAGAATAGACAAGGAGAAGGTTACTGCTAGCTGCCTGTCGGGTGCCAGGATCCGCCAAAAAACCCATGCACTCAGGTCACTCCACAACAAGTACAAATATGACTCAGTCATTGTCCATGTTAGTGTGAATGACCTGAGACGTACCTCCCTGGATTACATGAAAAGAGATATGGAGAAGCTCTCTGATCTTGTAATCCAGGCAGGTATGACCCTAACCCTGAGTACCACCCCACCTTCACCCAGAATGATACTGCAATACAAGGATAAAATGAATGACTTCAACAATCGGCTAACTTCTGGTGTCATTCAAAGGGGATCTAATATTTGTCTGCCTGGGATGACATGGTTGACAGGCCATGATGCTTTGCCAGAGATGGCCTGTACCTGTCGCCCCTGGGATTCTGGATACTGGCTAAGGCTCTTGCCGCCCCTATAGTGCCTTTTTTAGGCAAACCTCAGAAAACAAAACCACCACCGTAACTGATACAGGCAAGCAAAAACTGAGGGTAATGCTACTCAACACTAGAAGTCTATACCTCAAAATGCACTCACTCAAGGCACTCCTTAAAATGGAGAATATCGATATCTGTGCTGTGACTGAAACCTGGTTCAAGGCTCCAGAGAGCACCCCTGCACTACCAGGATATAACTCATATCATACTTTTCAGCCATCAAACCAGGACTGGATCACCAAGGGCGGAAGTGTGTCCATATTCATTAAGGACAACCACATCTCCAGGCTAGTTGCCCAACATAATTCATCCGAAATTATATAAGTGCAACTAACTCTGTGCAAAACTGCAATCCATATTGTAGCTTGCTACAGATCCCCCACCATGCCCCAGGATTCCCACTCCTCTTTTCTTGACATAATAGAGAATATCAGGGTCCAACCAAACACCCTAATATTGGGAGATTTCAACTACCCCACCATTAACTGGTAAAACTACTCCTGTACTAACGCCTTTCCTCAACGCCTCCTAGAATTCATAAACTCCAATGCCTTGGATCAACTTGTCCACACCCCTACCAGGGGCAAAAATATCCTATACCTAGTACTTATCAACATGAGAGATAGGTGCTCCACACCTGACGTCAGCTCCTTGTTGGTCAGATCCGACCATAAACTAATCAACCTAGATATCCATATCCCGCCCCCACTGAGGAAACCACTGTAAAAAACTTTTCCAAAGCCAATTTTGTGCTACTTAAGGCAGAAGTGGCCAATTTCACAACACCCATGCAGATAGACAATGCAGTTACCACTGCTGAATCTTATCCAAATGCACTCTATAAGCATCTACATGGGTGCACGGATCGTGCCATCCCTAATAGAACCAAGATGCAGTCTTCTAAAAAAAGGAAACCAATCTGGTGGTCCTCTGCTATTAACAAACTCTACAACAGAAGGAAGAAACTGTTGCAAAAGAGAATAAAATCCCATGAGTGGAGGAGCTCCCTGGTCAGCCTCAGCAAGAAGTTGAAATCTCTCATAAAATCCTCCAAAGCGAACTATGAAAATAAGATTGCCACTGACTCTAAGGACAACCACAAAGCATTTTACAGCTATGTTAAGAATCTCAATGGCAACACCCAGATCTGCTCTGAGCTACAGCACAGTGGCACAAAATTCATGGAACCAATTGATATCACCAACATCCTGGCTGATAGGGTCAGTGCCAACTTTACCCTGCCTCACCTCCTAAAGGGCCCATATCCATACCGGAAGAATGCAGTGCCCCTGCAATCACAAATGAACAGGTGAAAACTGCGCTATCAAAAGCCAAAGAACACAGCATCCATGGGACTGGACAATATCCCTGGCTGCGTTCTACATGAGCTTCAGAATGAACTAGCCCCCCACCTAAGCAACATGTTCAATCATAGCCTCTCAACAGGCTTTGTACCCACTGAATGGTGCACGGCAACAGTTGTACCACTCCACAAAGGGGGAGCCACCACGGACCCTGGGAACTATTGCCCTATTAGCCTAATGAGCCTGGTCTGCAAGGCCATGTAGCGTATTATCATGGAACTCATAAACAAGGATATTGGTAACCTCCACACTCTGGACCCCACCCAGTTCGGACTTGTGAAGGGCAGATCATGTCTCCTGAACCTGGTTGACTTCTTTGAAACAGTCAGCAAAGCCGTGGATGAGGGTAAGGCAGTTCACACAGCCTATCTCGACCTCGTCAAGGCTTTCAACACCATCCCCCATTCTGGTATCATAAGCTGGGTATAAATCTGTACGTCACAAGATGGGTCACCAACTGGCTCACAGACAGAACCCACACTGTAAAAATTAAAATATGACTCCAAACCTGTGACAAGTGGAGTACCACAGGGTTCAGTCTTGGGTCCTCTCCTGTTTGGGATCTACATCTCTGAAGTACAGGCCAACACAGAGGGCCTCTGGTTGACAAAGTTCGCAGATGACTGCAAATTGGATGCTACAGTCGAGTCCCCAAATGACATGGACATCCTGCAAAAGGGCCTCACCAAGACTGATGCCTGGTGTCAGAGCCATGGCCTCAAGCTCAACACCAAAATATGCATTGTCATCCCCTTTGGTAAAAACCCTGTACCTATGGACTACTATATAGGCAGCAACCCACTTAACACCAAAGGTGTGATAAGAGACCTCGGAATTCTAGTGGACAGCAGCCTCTCCTTTGATAATCACATCTCCACAGTAGTTAGGAAATACTTCTACATAGCACACCTCACCATGAAGGGGTTCTCATCCAGGAAAAAAGAAGTCACTGTCCCCCTATACTCAGCTCTCATCAGACCCATTATACAGTACAATGCCACATTTGGACTGTACCTTACAAAGCATCTGCAGCAGCTAGAAAGGCCACAAAAATACCTCACAAAGAGGATTATGGGACTCAAACAGTTACCCTACGCTGACACCTCAGAAAACTCAGACTTTACTCCGTAGCATATCGCCTGCTCCAAGGAGATTTCTGCCTAACATACAAAGCTATGTCAAACCCTGAACTGCTGGACATGCTACACCTAAAGAAATCCCAATCCCTTAGACCAACATGCTCTAGAGACATAAACCTTATCACCATAATTAACAGAACATGCTGGAGGGATAGATTCCTGTCCCAGAGACTTTCCATACTCTGAAACAAACTACCTATCTATGTCAAGCAGAGTTCGTCACTAGCAATCTTCAAGAAAAATCTTGATGAGTGGATGGGCAGTAGGAAATTCACCCCAGGCATCACATCGGTGGCCCTGCTAGACAGGGGTGCAGGTAAATAGCATCCATGGGTGTGAAAGCCAGGGAACCTTGTTGGCTAGGTTTACATAGGCCCTAGGGCCGACAGCCTAGTACCTACCTATGAACCTATGTGTATGTCTATATATTGATTCACTTCATAACACTGAAATATCAAAACACTGAAACACTGAAACACTGAAACACTGAAACTCAAAACACTGAAACCAAAACACTGAAACTTCAAAATCTTGAAAACTCAAAACACTGAAATTCAAAACACTGAAACTCAAAACACTGAAAACACATATCATACATATACTGAGTTTAAACAACATAAATCATAGCACTTTCCATCACTAAGTGCAATCTTGGACTTGATATATTTAAGTAGTAGGGGGTGTGGGGGGCAGGCCCCACATGGGGGGTGCAGGGGGTTTGTCCCCCAGCTTACACTTGGTGGAAAGTGCTATGATTTATGTTGTTTAAACTCATTATATGTATGATTTCTGTTTTCAGTGTTTTGAGTTTTCAGTGTTTAGAAGTTTCAGTGTTTTGGTCTTCTGTATTATGAAGTTTTCTCATTTTCAATGTTTTGAGCTTTCAGTGTTATGAAGTGAATCCGTATATATATATATATATATATATATATATATATATGTGTGTGTGTGTGTGTGTGTGTGTGTGTGTATATGTGTGGGTCTATATCAAAAGCACGAATGTTCAGAACCGCGAATACAAGAACAGTGACACATAAAGGCCAAAATACTACAAGAGCGAAAGACGTAAACAGCGAAAATCGGAACGCCGAACATATTTCCTTGACCAGTAGAGTGCTCGTGGGGAAGAGGAAATATATCCTTTTCCCCACTGTAGTGCAATCTCAAAGTTGGTATACTTAATTGGGGGGTGTTTGATGAAGTTTGTTTACCTGTATGGCGCTGTTGTTCTTGGAAATATGTTCGGCATTCTGATTTTCGCTGTTCACGTCTTTCGCTGTTGTAGCACTTCTGTGTTTATGTGTCGCTGTTCTTGTATTCGCTGTTGTGAACATTCGTGCTTTTGATATAGACCCATATATATATATATCTATATACACATAGATACAAATAGATATATATGCCTATACATATATATTAAAGGAAAACTCCACCTTTTCAAACAGTTTAACTCAATCGTTAGGTTTCTTTTCTCCCTACAATATGGTTCCAGCATTGTGTATGCACCAGAAACCTGCTTGTAGTCTGGCTGGATTGCAAAAGTAAATAATATGCTTCAGTAAATCATGGCGTGATTTGGTATTGCATGAGAACATAAATGTTTAATTCCTTCAGGATACTAAGGATGACTGAAAGGAAGATGAGGCAGGATGGAGCTGTCCTAAGAGGGAGATTTAGAAATCCTCCACTTGGAAGGAAGGAAAGAGTCATTTTATGGGGAAGCGGTCATTTACTTTTGTGGAAAAGAAGAACATTTTACCTGCTGGATTTTCCTTAGGAGTGAGTAGTGCTTGATTTTACCTTAGATCTGAGAAGTGATGGTCTCTGACCTTCTGAATGTATGACTAGCTGGAGTATGTATCTTGAACCACTGGTAACTGAGAGCAGGTGGGCCTCTATGCTGATCAGTGGAAACATACCTATTAATGCTACAATTTATGCATAAACCTGCTGTGTACTGGCTGACATCTGCCTTTCAGAAGAAAGACAGGACTGTTTAAAGACTATGTTTTCTGCTAGGTTCTGCTACATGAACTATATTGGCTTCTGTTATGATCAAACTTTTTTGTGAGCAAATGTAATGAACTCATAGCTTGTTTAGGGGTCAAACGATACTGAAACAAACTGCCTTTCTTCACCCGTTTAACGGTACACTGTTCTTTTCTTCCTTTGTACTTGGAATGCAAACATTTTAAACTTGTTTTGGTTATTTCACCTTCAGTAAAAGTTCATAGAGTTTCATTTAAAACTTCAAGTCTGTGGTTAGTTCATTCCTCAATTCGCGGCCAAGAAGATTGAAATTTTATATATATGTGTGTATATATGTATATTTACATATATATATATATATATATATATATATATATATATATATATATATATATATGTGTGTGTGTGTGTGTGTGTGTGTGTGTGTGTGTATATATATATATATATATATATATATATATATATATATATATATATATATATATATACACACACACACACACACACATATATATAGAGAGATGGTAAAATATATACATATATATTCGGTTCCCTATTATATGATCGAAGACGCATTCTTTCGAATGCTTCTTGGTCGGACTTGAAAGCACGAAACGGCAAAAATACCGAAATGGCATATAAGCAAATTCTTTCACTTGGAAAGAAATAGCTTGGCCGCCTTCATTATTTTGCCATTTTCGTTACTGTAGTGCCATCTCGGAGTTGGTATATTTAAGTAGGGGGGTGTGGGGGGGAGGGTGAAGCCCCCCACTTTTGTAATGTTTTAAAAAATGTTTTTACATGTTCGGGATTGTAAGTTTTCACTTACATGGGGTCGATAAATCATCATTCACTTTTTAAGCGTTGACTGATTTAATATAGACCCATATATTCATACCACAGAAAAAAAGTTCTGTGTGCTGTCCCACACACTTACTGTATAGAGACAAACCAACACATCCACCAATAAATCTAACATTGAGAACCTCAGAATTTGTTGGAAAAAACATAAGTGTTTCTTTAAAGCAACTCTGTTACTGAAATGCAAAACACTTTTGCAGGTAGGATCATCAGTGCAATCTGCTGTATTAAATAAAGCATAGTCTTTTATCATATTCAAGCAAAATGCATATGACCATGATAAACCAACAATAAGAGCAGAACTAAATTCAAAAAATAATTTTATATTGTGATGTACACTTTCAAAGAGCATAATTTTTTATCAAATGAAATACACGTAATTAAATTTGAAATGCATAACAACGTTTACTATTTCTTTTTCATTCTGCAAACAGCAAACTCCAATATATCCACAGTGCCTTTTCTGTGGTTAAAACATGAGGTGAGGGAAAACAGGACAGTTGTCAACTGGAGTGACATTAAATGCAAAAGAGATACAAGCACACACTAAAACCTGGTTAAACAGGAACACCCTACAGCAATTTATACTTTTTTGTGCACTGATCACAAACTCCTAGAGAAAAAAAGATTAAGATTAGGAACATATTACTACTTTCTCCTTGATTATTCTTTGCATTGGTAAACATATATGGTCATTTTTTTTGGATTAATAGCATTAGTTATATGTAATGTAAATTTTATATATTTATGTACTGCGTCATTTTGAACCATACTTCCAGTAAGCAACAATAACCACTAGGTGGCAGTATACCACTGCATCATGTTCCAAATAAACTGATACTAAGTTTTGAATGAAGAAGTTTGTGGCTTGCAAACACGAAAACGTGTTTTTATGTATTTAAAATTGCATTACCTATTTTATGTTTTGAGAGGAGGTCATGCTATTTGAAGGAATACTCTACAGTCTAATATGATGTTCTCTTATATCTACATATATCTATATCTATATATATATATATATATATATATATATATATATATATATATATATATATATATATATATATATAAAATGGGTTACCTTAAGTTCACAGAAGGTCCATTTCCCCGACACGCAGTTCACCGACACTTCAGATCACCGACATTCGCAAAGCTGACATTTTGACATTTCCTGCGAGGTAAGTAAATACTTGGCCATCCCGACGGAAAGAACTACCCGAAGAAAAATTAAACCCATCAATGTGTGGGGCTACACCCCCCACACCCCCTTTGTGCACCCCTTACTAAATATACCAACTTTGAGAATGCACTACCGTGGGGGTAAATGGCAAAGTTCAAGTAGATGGTCAAATGGTTACTTACCACACGGGAAATGTCGGCTTTCCAGATGTCGGTGATCTGAGGTGTCGGTGAACTGCGTGTTGGGGAAGTGGACATTCAGCGAACTGAAGGTAATGCATATAAAATATATATTTAGACAGAGAGAGAGAGAGAGATGCTAAGATGCTAGGTGATGGTCACTGTTGAGGTGACACTCCAACCCCATGTACAAAATGGGAGAAAAGGGAATTGATGCTGATATATATATATATATATATATATATATATATAAGGCTCTACTTTTAAGACATGAATTCCACAACACAGAACTTCATATTGCTGAATATTATGAATACTTACAATCCCAGAACCAGAGATTTTTCTCAGGGCAAGTAAACATTTGCCTAACATGGCAAATACGCCCTTTTTCCCCACTGTAGTGAGATCCTGGAGTTGGTGTATATAGTTAAAGGGGGGTGTGGGGTGCGCAGCCCCCCACTTTGGGGGATGTGGGGGTATAGCCCTCCACCTAGATGGTTTTTACATAGTCCAGTATGATTATGTTACATTTTGGACAAGTGTTTACTTGCCCTGAGAAAAATCTGCACTTCGGGATTGTAAGTATTCATCGTTATTTTCATTTCAGCAATATGAAGTTCGGCATTGTGGCATTCATGATTTAAAAGTAGATCCATATATATTATAGATAATATGTACTTGTATGCAATAAAACCCAAACAAGTTGCAGGAAGAAAAAAAAGGACACGGAAGCAAACAACACAGAAGAAACATCCAAAAATGCTTCCGGCATTCAAAAATGAATATAATACTCCTTTAATACAAAGAATCAGCCACAGCAGACCAAGTTTCACGTTACAACAGGATTCCTCAATACTAAGTTATACACGCAAACTAATGTAATTATGATGTAAAAATGATCATGTCAATTACAATAACATTGTAAGTGAAAAATAGGGGGAATGAATATATATATATATATATATATATATATATATATATATATATATATATATATATATATTACTATTGAATCTTCAAAGTGAGTGTTGTTGACCAGCATGTCGTCGAAAGGCAGTTTTCCAATGGATAGAATGCGGACTCAAAAAACATCGACTACACTAAAGCGAATGGGTAGTGTAGTTCGATTACCTGAATTCGGCATTGTGAAAGGAGATCACAGTTCAGTGAGTTACAAAGAATTAATCCATTTCCTCACTGTAGTATGATTTTGGAGTTGGTATATACAATTTACAGGGGGTGTGGGGGTGTAGGGGGGCTTGCCCCCCTGCAAAATCGTAAAATACACATACTGTTGACTGTGGAATCTCACGGTATAGTAAGCTGCATAGCATGGATGATTGAAGTCACCTCCTTCTATGTTGAATACATCAAACTATGGGTGTCAAATGTATTCATTTTCAACCTGGCCGCATTTTTGTCATTTTGGATTCAAGATTTCGGGTTGGCCCTAAGACCGGTCTCCACATGCAGTTTCAAAGTTTCAATAGTAAACCTATTTATATATATATATATATATATATATATATATATATATATATATATATGTATAGATATATATATATATATATATATATATATATATATATATAAATATATAGATATAGATATATATATATATATATATATATATATATATATATATATATATATATATATGGTTTACAATCACAATTTTGAAGTGGAATCAGTCGAATCCACTTCAACGAAGTCCGGAGGGCGAATGGTGATACTGTTGAACCCATCATTGTCAAAGTACAAATCTCGCCCCTATCGTGACCCATGTTAGGTCAAATTCATATTTCAACAATATCGGAATGCAACATTGTCACTTTCGCGGATGTGGGTTGATGATACCATCATTGCCATAGTAAATATCTATATCTATATGGATCTACCTGACTACATCGACACGTCATAACACCGACAATGACTTAGAAGATCGACAAGGCAGAAGACCGACGGAGGAAAACACCGACGCTGAGAACACTGAGATGGGGAAAGGATGTGTAAGTATG
>NC_056743.1:426633444-426688444 GCF_019279795.1 Protopterus annectens | reverse complement strand
AAACACTAGACCCATCACAATATGGCTTTGTTAAAAGACGGTCATGCATATTAAATCTGATGGTCTTTTTTGAGAGGGTCACCAAAGCATTGGAGGAAGGCAAAACGCTCACAGCTTACCATGACATGGCCAAGGCTTTTGATATAATGCCCCACTCAGGTATTATAGACAATCTCATTAATTTCAGTATAAACCTTTTTATCACCTGCTGGATAGGCAACTGATAAAACCCAGGAGGTCAAAATAGGTGAGGCCACCTCCACCAACAGGCCAGTCATTAGCGGAGCCCCTGTTATATTCCACTCTCATGCAGACACTAGCATTCTTCAAGAAAACCTATCTATGACTAACAAATGGTGTCAAAGCCATGATCTTAAACTCAATGCTAAGAAATGCATAATTACACCCTTTGGGAAGTGAACCATCCCGGCTAATTACCATGTTGATAATACATCCTTAATAGTCGACCCAGTGGTCAGGAATCTGGGTAAGCTCATAGACAATAGTTATACCTTTGACCACCATGTAGCCACAGTGGTGAGGAAATACTTTTATATTGTGCAACTTATAAGTAAGGGCATGGCATCTAGGTCTAAAGAGGTCATTATCTGACTGTTCTCCTCTCTTATCAGACCAGTCTTAGAGTACAATGCTGCCTTCAGTACATACCTGACCAGGCATGTGCAGCAACAAGAATGACCTGAGAGGATCCTTACAAAAAGAAGGAGTAACAAACCCGCCATATGCAGAGTGTCTTAAAACCCTTTCCCTCTACTCAGTATCCTGTGCATCAGTAAGTCAAACATGACCTAAACATTGTCTGTAACTTAAACAGAACATGCTGGAGAGACAGATATGTGTCGCAGAGACTGCACCTCCTATGGAACAGGCTTTCCATCCACGTGAAGCTGAGTTTCTCTGTTACCCAGTTTAACTGCAACCTAGACCAATGGATGCGAATAGGAAATTTGCACCAGGCCTGGCACCCATGTCCCTTATGGACAGAGGTAACTTATAAATGCCTGACCCTCAATATCCTATTTGGGTACAGGACATCATTATTCTTTCAGGAAAACATGACAAGGCTTAGAAAGGCCTCCTGAACTGTTAGCCTTGTAACAATGTATGGATCTATGAATCTATTAAGTGATTTGCTCAAGGTCACAAAGTAGGCAAGAGGTGAAAGATTCAAACCTTGTACACTTGGCGTCAGAAGCAGCTCATTAACAAGTCAGAGCTCTAGACCTCTGGGCTAACTGCCAGACTATTCAAGACTAACAACTAGCAACTGCCCAAGTAACCAAGAAAACTGAAACACAATCAAGACTGGGGAGCAGTACATAAAATGACCACTGGGTGGCAGTATTTTATTACATCTCTGGGAGGTAATACTTGGCAAAGCTGCTTGAGGAATTTATTTTTGAATATGAGTTTTTGGCTTGCAAAATGAAAAAGAGACAGTATTTTGTTTTTTGTAAGAAGAGGATTACTTTATTGTAGATCAGTTATAACAGAGAGGTTAAGAACAAAAAGTATAAACACATGCTGTGAAGTCATCATACATGCTGCCCATTAATTCTTTAACTGGTGACTGACTGATGTTTTCTTCTTAATTTACATCTCATCTCCTATTACAAAAATACAGTTTGAACCAGCCCAATACCAGTGATCACAAATATATTACAGTACCATACAACTTTTATTTCTTGTTATATTATTATTTCACCATGTAGAGTTTCTTGTATCTTTTGCTTTTAAGTAAGAGCAGTTAGATTAGCTGTTCTCTCTCCAAACTGTATATTCTGGTAATCCCCTTTTCCATCTTACATTTAAAATCTGTAACATCTGGTAGAAACTAAGAACTGCTTCTCAGAAATCAATTTGGGATTAGTGCATTTTGCTCCTGGTGAGAGAAGGAGCGGGGGGCGTTATTCCCTAGACTTCCTAGGGTTTTCTGATCACTAGCAAGCCTGAGAAATTGCTTCTTAGGAGCCATTTTGGGATTAATGCTACCGCTTTGCTTCTGGTGAGAGAAGGTAGAGAGATATTAGTTTCTGCTGGTCTCTGACTGGGCAGTGTGTATGGAACTTCACTGAGTGATTTGGTTACATTTTTTTGGAGAGAAGCTCTTTAGAACCTTTATGATGTCTGTTACGTACAACTACTGTAGATTCTATCCAGGGTATAGCAACATCTTGATGAACACTACTTCTCAGGAAGCAGTTTGAAATTAATGCTACTCCCTTGCTTCTGGTGAGACAAGGAGCCAAGTATAATTGATTTCTTGCTGCATGCAGCTGTGTTGACACCATCACTGTCTCCACTAGCAGGCAGATTGTACCCCCAGTAATTAACTCCAAACCTCAAAGGTGTTACTGTTTTTCAGTCACATTAGTAAAGGCATAGAAGCAGAGATTTGCACTTTCCAACAGTCTCTGTAACCAGCTTGGTTGAAATGGGCATCCTGCGACAATGTAGCAATTGTCTCTTGCATACTGGTCATCACCTACTAGCTAAACCAACTGACACAGTGTGTGAAATGCAGTTATGTAATGCTATTAGAGACAAAACTCTCATACAAAGACACTACAAATAACAAGCAGGTTGTCAGTACCACACAACACTATATTAAAACAAATAAAAGTGCAAGCAGAAATAACCAAGAGATGACATTTCTTATAACACTGAGTACTTTCGTTCCAAAATAAAGAACTTCCTCACAGTAAATACGCACATTAATGTATACAGGTTCTATAAAATCATGAACCAATCAAGTAAAAGACTTATCATAATTAATTCATGAATTCAATACAAAAAACTTTAACCATTAAGAAATCTAGAATATGAAACTGCTACATAAAACATATTACTTAAAACACATATTTACATCGCAATTTTAGTACTGAAGAAACTCACAATTGATTGTAAGTTAAAAACAAACTAAATGTGTCATAAACTCAGGGATTTCAGTCTAAGCGCACTGATTATTGAAATTACATCGTTAAGGCCTGGGTAAACATGATAGCATCATCCCTCTCTAGGGCTACGTTGTACATAATTCACAATAAAAAATACAAATTTCTTAAAATTGGTGCATTCCAGACTGTGCTTGAATAAAGTGTTAGTAGTTTTTTTTCTTTTTAATTTCATAGTAGTGCTCCCGTATCCTGTCCTTTAATTTTCAGGTAGTTTTCCCAATGTAAAAAGCAGGACAGAAGGTGCACATAGCTATGTATTACTACCATAGTGGAATCGCAAGTCCCTCTACAGGGACAGGGAAATTATCTGTCATACCCCTCAATAGAAATGTACGGACCTTTGTGGATGTAGTGACATTGTTTATAATGACCACATTTGTCCATATATCTATGTTTGTCAAGAGTGCGGGTCAATTGTAATTCTAACAAATTCTTAAGATTTCCGCTCCTATTAAATACTACTTCAGGATGCCCACCCAGATTGTCCTTCTTTTCTTCAGTAAAAGTTATATTCTAGTTGTCTCGAAGCGTATCATCATTCTACTTCCCAGCTAAACATTTAAAATTTTTTTCACTCAGTATACGCAGTATCATGACTAAAATATGTGAATTCCATGTTTGGAGGGCCCAATACTCTCCTGACATAATAACAATTACAGAAACTTGGCTCGAACCATACATCTCTGACAAAGAATTTCTCCCCACAGGATACATCCTTCATCTAGACCGACCAAACAAAAAAGGTGGTGGTATAGCTATAATTTAGTCTGATTGTCTGAACCTGTCCCCTGTATTAAACCCTCCCTCTATGTTTCACCCAGCATGACTCCTAAGTGCTAACATTAAAGTTAATGACTATAAAACTCTTAACAATAGCTGTGTTATACATACACCCTGGAGACAATATTTCCCTACTTGAACAAATTCTCTCCTGGTTCTCAAAAAATATATCCAATGAAATCACTCTGTTAGGAGATGTCAATATCAGTTGGTTAACCCTTACTTCTAGTACATCCATTTCCTCTTTAAACTTACATGGCTTTACTCAAATAATCTCAACTCCCACTCACTATAAAAAACCTACCAACGCCAGTTCTATCAGACTGGATACTAGTGTCCAAACCTGACCTGTATCACCATCCTAAAACTTTACCTGATGCCACCAGCGACCATTCACCTATTCGTGTTCAAAGATTTCACCCTCACCATCAAAGGCCACATAAATACAAAGACTGCTGCAACCTCTTTAACTTCCATCCTGATATATTCCATAACTTGCTCGCCTCTGTTAACTGGTCCTTCCTATTCTACTTTCCCTTAGATGAAGCAGTCCAAAACTTTAATTCAATATTTCTTAATATACTCAATTCACTTGCCCCCCCCTCAGAACAATAAGAGTGAAATCTCTATGCTCTGCCTGGCTATCTCAAGTCAACTCACTCTCTTTTGCATAAAAGAGATAATGCCTGGAAACTCTGTACTAAGACTAAATCCCCCTCTCGCCTACAAACCTATAAAGAACTTCGTAACCTCTCTAAAAAACAAGTCAACATCGACAAAAAATAAACCTTTTACCTTAAACCTCAGAAAACATGTCACAGCAATCCACAAAAATTTTGGAACACTATCAATCATATCCTACACTCAGACAAACCCACAATCCCTAACCCATGCCCTAACTTGAAACAGCTACCTTACTTAACTCTTACTTTATTAACACTATCAGTAAACTAAGATCAACCTCAAAGTCCTCTAACCCCATTGACCCCCCCTACCCCCGAAACATAATGATGCCTTCTCTCTAAAACCTGTCCCCTCCAGCTACATAAAATGTCTGCTCCATAAGCTTAAGCCATGCTCACCTTCTATTGACAACCTACCTCCATTCTTCCTTAAGCTAGCAGCAAACTCCATAACAAACTCCATTTCCATCTTCATTAAATGCTCTATATCTGAATTTAATTTACTGTTCCCTCAATCTGAAAGCAATTCTTTACTATACCTATTCACAAAGGTGACAATTCCTATCTAATCTATCCAATTCCTACCTATCTTTCTATAGCTATATTGTCCACCCCTCTAAAAATACTTGAAAAACTGTGTGCATAAGCAAATCTTGGACTATCTACTCTCTGAGAACCTACTTACCCCCACTCAACATGACCTTCATCCTCACCACAGTACAACTACTGCCCTTATGTCTTTTTCCCACTTTATCTCCCTTGCTAGAGACAATAATAAACTTGTCTCCTGTCTCTTTCTTGACTTATCTACAGCTTTTGACACTGTCTGTCACAACATGCTCCTCTCCAAACTCTCTGTCCTTAACCTTTGTACCTTAACCATCTCGTGGTTTGCCAGTTAACCTTTCTAACAGACAACAATCTGTTAAAGATCTCTCCTCTCTATCTCCCTTTCTCCCCATCATGATTGGATTTCCCAAGGTTCTATTCTTGGCTCATTAATGTTCAACATCTTTAGTGACCACCTCCACACTTCCTGTCCTCACTCTAACCTCATTTAATATGCTGATGACTCTAGTATTATCTCCTCTGCTGACATCTTCTCTGACTTGCTCACTGTCACTCAAAATTCCTTCAGTTCTATTGAAAGCTGGCTCTCTTACAACCAATTTATTCTTAATCCAAAAAAGACCAAACTCCTTCTGTTTCTCCCTTAATCACTCTCACACGTCAAACCGTCCTTCACTGTAACATCTTTTAACAATACAGTCATTAATGTGGTAACACACACTAAGCTTCTTGGGACAATTATTGAGGATCAACTCAAATTTGATCTCCATGTACACCACTGTATAAGGAAAAGTCACCAAAAACCTGGGTTTACTCTACAGAAATAAAAAGTTCCTATCAAATGACTCCTGTACTTCTCTTACTTATGCTTATCTTCTCCCTGTTATCCTCTTTAGTTCGCAAATCCTAACTTACACACGGGTCTGTTGCTAAACTTGAAGCCACCTACAACAAAATAGCTAGGTTTGCTACTAATCATAACTCTTACTGTCATCACTGTCAGTCTCTTAAGGCTTTAAATTCGTCAGAGTTCCCTAATCAACTACTATCCTCCCAACTTCTTATCATTCATGCCATCCTTAATAAGTCCTCCTTCTGCCCAGGCATCTCCTCTCTTCTCTCTCTCTACTCCCCACTAGAACCCTCAGGAGCACTGACCCACACCACTTAGGTATACATAAACCTAAAAGATCAATATCCCAAAACCTATATAGCTATACTCCTGCCCTATTGTGGAATGTGACCATCAGTAAAATAACACCATTACATGAATTTAAAGAAGTTCTCAAAGAATAGCTACTTAACAATTGGACATGTCACCGTAAAATCACTGCTTGAACTTTCTTCTCCTAACTTTCAGAAATCTCAGTCGCCCTAACATTTCTACAGTAACTACAGCCTAATTATTGCTCTTTCCTTATTTCCTCTGAATTGTTCTACTTTTGAATACTGTAATTCCTGTCTGGCTCCTGTACGTTTTCTAATTTTATTGCTAGAACTCTCCATACCTCTATCACCTTACAACTTCTCTCTGAACCTTTTCGATTTCTGTATTTCTTCTCTCTACCTTTTTTCTTCTTGGTATTTATAACCTGGTTTCTTGTAAAGTTTTATAGCTATTTTTTAGCCAACTGTGTACATTGTCAATTAACAGCATTACTGTTTAGAAGTAGTGTTTTCAACACTATATTCTCTTTTTATTGTTGTATTTTTTGTATAAATTGTTTATTGTTTATTCTTTTGTAAAATTACTATGTACTATTGTGGAGTTTTTCTCCCCGGGCCTCCACTGAAAAAGGGCTGTAGCTCAACTGGACTTTCCTGATTAACAAATGTTAAATAAACAATAAATAAAATTCACACACTTTTGAGAATTACTAGCATAAGGTAAAATAAACAAGTTATTATTAACTTTCTTGTTAGTAGGAACTGAATTATGTGGTGTTTGTGTCTCCCCAAAACTGTTTACATTAACCAGCAGTGGACGAAACTTGGGAAATCTACTATTAACCACATCTTGTTTAACTTCCATTACCCTAGTGCAGTAAACAGAGTAATTAAATAATCAGTCTCACAAATGAAACCTTTTACTTCAGTGTTATAATAAACGTCACCACTTGATTATTTCTGCTTGCATGTTTGGACTGTTTTGTTTATTTGTTTTAAACTTACTTAGTTCCCAGTTTGTGCTTTGTACAACACTACATTGAACCTATTGTACACAGAGCAGACCAAACACATAGACCTACATATGCTGAGGCTCTTATAAGTAACACACATAAACCACAAAAGCTTCATAAACGTAACCTTAGAAACAAGTACTCTCAGTAACCTCACAAGCAAATAACACAGGCAGTGCTCACCTTGAAACATACATACATCTAAGCATCACAGTTTCTCAGTTCAAAAGTCCGTAACGCAAACGTCCACACAGTCTAACATCCTAGTCACAGGTGACTCGATTGTGAGACACACCAATGTGTGATTCACCGATTCACCATGCTGTACAAGGAGAGATCACAGGCAGTTGCCTGTCAGTGCCAGGATTTGCTATGTCTTGTAGGCAAATTCTTGCCTCATAAGTATGCATATGGCAAGTCAAAGTACACATGTAAAGGACTTGAGTCATACATCCCTGGACTATATAAAGAGAGGCATGATGGAACTTTTGGTATGTTCTAACCTTGAGCAGTATTTTACCATCACCAAGAATGATGCTGCAATACGAACAAAAGACTATTGACATCAACAATTGCTTAGCTTCTGGTGCCATTCAAAGGAGGTTTACTATATATTAGCCTGTGAGAAGATGGTAGACAGTCTTAAATGCTTTTCCAGGAATGGCCTGCACCTATTCCCCCCAAGCTTGTTGTACAGTGGATATTAGCTTGTCCACTCCTACAGTGCCTTTTTTAGGCAAATTCAGTCCTCAAAAGCTCCAAGCATAATAAAACAGAATCCATATAACATACTGTTATTGCTGCCCAGTGCAGTTTCTAAAAGCCATAACAAAAAACTCCACTCCCTGCAAACAATCCTTACTCTAGAAAATACCAATATATGCATCATCACTTAGACCTAGTGTAAGATGGTTGAGAGCACCCCATCAGTGCAAGGTGTCACTGCCTGCTGCATGTTCAGGCCCTCTGCACTGAATGAAGGCATTAAAGTTGCCAGTGTCTAAATATTTCATAAAAACATTTCTCCTCCAGACTACTTTGATTAGGTAATGATCTGCAGCTCTTTACATTCCATTAACAATACCCATTATCACATCACAGTCAACAACTCCAACCTAACTATTATGGAATCCCTGTGTATTAAGCCAAACCTAGAGGACTTCAATGACCCATCCACTGACTGGGAAGTCTATACATCATCTAACATGCATGTCCAGAGATTTCTCAACTTCATCAATGCAAACTCTCCGGACCAGATAGTCCACACCCCGATAAGGGGAGATAAAATCCTGGACTTGGTCCTCATCAATATGGGATAGCTCTGGTCCCTACCAATTGTAACTCCATTCCTGGTCAAGCTGGACCAAAATCAGTCAAATTCACCTTAAGACTTGAAGTTGGAAGCATCCTCCAATACCTCAGTGTTCAGAGATTCTGCCAAAGGTAATCTACTGAAACTGAGTGATGACCTGGTTAAATTCAACATCCCCTTCCAACGCAATGACCCCACAAAATTCTTTACTTTCAAATTCTATGCACATGTGAATAGCTGCATAATTGCATCTGAACCCCTCCAAAGTAAATACAGTGCCAAAATCAAAAATAAATCCCTATGGTGGAACCCATATATAAGCAAGCTTTATAATAAAAGAAAAAATGCATTGCATGTAAAAATAAATGTAACTCTGAAGATGCAAAACAAGCTCTTGCTAAACTTAACAAGAAACTCTGGACCTTGATCAAATCAATCAAGCTACATATAAGGTAAAGACAGCCACCTAGGCAAATGACAACTGCAAAGTGTTCTTTAACTGTGTTAAAAACCTTAGCAACAATGCCTAGCATGGCGCAGAGCTAGCAGTAAATTATATCATATACTTGGACCTAGAGAACATAGCCAGTCTGCTGGAGGATAAATTTAGCTCTAACTTCACTCCCCCTCCAACATTCCCAGATCCCACACTCACATCTTTACCTCCCCCCTCAAATCTCCGATGAGCAAGTCCTCAAGGCACTATCCAAGGCCAAGAACACCATTTCAGTGGGAGAAGATAACATACCAGGCTGCTTACTCGCCAGTCTGAACCAGGGCCAGACCTTTCAGACCTCCTTGAGAATCTATTGAACGCCAGTTTCCAAGCAACCTTTGTGCCATACAAATGGAAATCAGCAGCTGTCTTCTCCTTGTACAAATGAGGGGCATCATTGGACCCAGGAAATTATAGACACCATAAGTCTGACCATCCTCATCTGGAAGACTATGGAAAGGATCATTATTGAATTAATAAATAAGGACATAGGCAAATTACAAACTGTTGACCTAAGCCAGTTCAGATTTGCCAAGGGCAGATACTACTTCCTTAACCTTGTTGACTTCTTTGAGAAGGTTATTGAAGCAATGGATGAGGGTAAGTCAGTAGATATTGCATATCTAGACCTCGCAAAGGTGTCTGACATCATGCCACATTCAGGTATCATAGATAAACTATCCCAGCAAAACAGAAGCACTTATTCCTAGGTGACTATTTTGACTCTATATTGGCTCACAAACAGAACCAAGTAAATTAGGGTGAGCTGCTCCTCCTCCGACAAAAGACCTGTCACTAGCAGTGTACTGCAAAGGTCAGTCCTTAGGCCAGTCCTCTTTGGCATTTAGTTTTCGGAGGTCTAAAGTTCTGTTAAGGGTTTATGGCTGACCAAGTCTGCAGAAGACGGCAAACTTAGTGCCATCATAAACTTCACAGAGGACAACAAGATTCTCTAAGAGTGCCTTTCCCAAACCAATACTTGTCAAAACCATGGACTACAACTAAGAGCAAACAAGAAGTCCCAAGAAGTCCTAATTATTTTTACTTTACATTTGTTGACCGGGCTAGTCTAGCTGGATACATGTCCATTTTCAGTAGAGGCCCGGGGAGAAAAGCTCCAAGGGATACATAAAAAATTCAAATACAGAGCAAATACAGATCAAAATTTTTTTTTTTTTTAATGCAATATATTCAATGGTCTAATATGTTACATGTAATAAAGTTTGTTGGTGATATAATGGTATTTTACTGATTTAGGAAAATGTAGAGTATCAGAGTAACTAAAGCCTTTAAAAAAATAAAAATAAAAAAAGTTAGTCGGGGTGAGTAAAAAAAGTTAGTCAGGGTGAATGCAGCTGCATAGCCAGTGTGTCTTTAGAAATAGCATAAGTTTCTTTTTAAAGAGTGGGAGAGAAGTTAGAGTTGTTAGTTCGGTGGGTAGTAAATTCCATAGCTTTCCTACAGAGTTAGAGTAGAGGGAGTCACCTGATGAGTTGTTGGATCTTGAAATGTTTATTAGTAGTTTGTTTGAGGAGCGTAGGCGCTTGAGGTTTTTCTAGGGTTCGATGATAGTGGAGAGTACTGGAGTATTAGTAGGTTGATGCAGGGTCTTATGGATATTGAAGAAGGTTAGCAAATTCTAGCCAAACTAGTTGTTTTAGGTTAAGACAGTGATGAGTTCAGAAGGGAGAACCTGTAGCAAATCTGGCTATATTATTATAGGATGTAGCCAGTTTGTTGATGTTATTTTTTGAAAGATTGGTATATACAGGTGAGGCATAGAGTAGAGTTGAGATTAAGTGGGTCCTGGCTATGGTGGTCCTAGCTACTGGTGTAAGGAAAGGCTTGATTCTGTAAAGGGATCCCAGTTTTTTGTTCACTGATTTTATTGTGTTGTTAATATGACTATCAAAGTTAAGGTTGTTGTCCATTGTTATTCCTAATAGCTTAGTGGTTGTGTCAGGAGAGATAACAGTACCATCATTAGATATGAGTGTGAAATGAATAGGGGTGGAGTTACGGGTTGGTGTGAAGAGTAACAGTTTAGTTTTTTTAGGGTTAAGGAGGAGGCAGCGGTTAGAGAACTATAGTTCTACGGTGTTGAAAGCTTCTTGGGTACGAGATTTAAGTTCAGTTTGAGAGGTGGCTGTGCAGATAATAGTGGAGTCATCTGCATATTGAATGCAAGTAGTGTGAGGGAGTGCAGAGTGATGGTCATTAATACAAATAGAAAATAGGAGTGGGCCTAAAATGGAGCCCTGTGGAACACCAAGAGAAATAGGAAGGTTATTTGAGAGATTATTTTGCCATAGTACAGCCTGTTGCCGGTTTTCAAGGTAGGATCTGAACCAATTTATAGCTAGTGTGCTGAGTGAGAGGGATTTCAGTATGTGTAGTAGGAGTTGGTGATTAACCATATCAAAGGCTTTAGATAAATCAATGAATACTGCAGAGGAAATAGTATTATTATTACGGTTTTTATTTATGCTGTATGTAACTATTACTTTGACAATACACCTCAAACTAATCCAGTATTTAAGGACCTGGAACCTATTAGAAAATGACCTGTCCTTCAATCACCACGTATTCACTATTGCAAGAAAGTAATTTTTCATTGCATAACTTATTAGGGTAAGGCATCCAGGTCCAGGGATATGAACATTCCACTGTATTCTGCACTCATTAAGCCAATCACTGAGTATAATGCACCCTTCAGTATTTACTTGTCCAAACATAATACGACCTGAATGCCCACAATACTTTCATACTATGAAAGACATGAGCGGCACAAGATAGTGGGCTACATACACAGTAGCTTACAAAGTCTGTTGAACATGTGGGAGAAATAAACAAATTGTAAACAGTTGCACACCTCGCTGCTGGTTGCGACATACTAATGGCAGAAGGACTGTATACTGAAAGGTATAATCATGTGGCAAGACTGTTGCACTGGGGATTGTGCAAACATTATGGTATTGAAGTGGCTGAAAAACACTGGAAACAAGAAAACTCCATACGAGTTGCAGAAGGAGTCATTACTGGGCATATTGCGGGTCCTGCGAAGAGCACTTTTGGCTGACATTAAAGACTGAAGCAATACTAATTTCATGAACTTTAATCATCCTTTGACTTAGGAACAGGGTCCATTCCCATCATGGTATTAGAAACCAAACGATGTGGAGAAATTAAAAAGGGAAAAAGCCACATCTACTAAAGACAGTTATAAGGCCTTCTTCACATATGTCCGCAATCTCAAAGGAAACACTCAGATCTGCTCAGAAGTGGTGGTCAAAGACACGACATACACAAACATATACAAACGCAACAGAAATAGTCAACATTCCTGTCCCAGAGACTTACCATACTCTAGAACAGACTACCTATCTATGTCAAGCAGAGCTCCTTATCAGCACTCTTTAAGAAAAATCTTGATGATTTGATAGGAAATAGGAAATTCACACCGGGGATCACTTCTGTGGCTCTGCTTGACAGGGGCACAGGAAAATAATTTTCTTGGGTGGCGAAAGCCAGAGTACCTTTTTGGCTAGGCTTATATAGGCCCTAGGGCCAATAGCCAAGTAATTACCTATGAACCTGCTTCCAGACAGGTTTAATGAAAACTTCACCCCTCTGTCCCCCCATCAGTAAATCAAGACATCCGCTGCACCTGACCCCCTCTCTTTATCTCTATGGAGCAAGTCATCACCACCCTCTCAAAGGGAAAAATTACAGTATCCATGGGACCTGATAACATCCCAGGCTGCATCCTACATGAACTCAGCAGGAACTTGTGGCACCACTAGGCAGCTTATTCAACCAAAGCCTGAGTACCGGCTTTGTCCCAGCTAAGTGGAAGACAGCCACTGTCATCCCTTTGCATAAAGATGATGTATTTACCGATCAAGGAAATTGTAGACCCATCAGCCTGACTAGCCTGATCTGCAAGGCCATGGAATGGATTATCATGGACCTCATTAACAAGGATATTGGCAACCTCCAAACACTTGAGCCCACACAGTTTGGTTTCATCAAGAGGAGGTCATGCCTGTTAAATTTGGTCGACTTCTTTGAGACAGTCAATAGAGCCATTGATAAGGGGAAGATGGTGCACACTAGCTATCTTGACCTGACCAAAGCCTTTGATACTATTCCCCACTTGGGTATAATAGATAAACTCTCTCAACTAGGCATCAATCCATATGTTACCAGTTAGGTAGCAAACTGGCGCAATGATAGAACCCTCCTAGTCAAAACTGGGGAAGCCACCTCAAGCAGTAGACCTGTAACGAGCAGTGTACCTCAGGGATCAGTTTTGGGGCCTCTGTTGTTTGGGATATACTTTTCAGAAGTGCAGGCCAAAACCAGTGGGCTGTGGTGACCAGGTTTACAGATTATTGCAAGCTGGACGCTGTCATCAATTCCCCTAGTGATGTGGACATCCTCCACCCAAACAAATGACTGGTGCCAGAAACATGGCCTCAAACTTAATGCCAAAAAATGCATCCTCATCCCATTTGGGAGAGTGATGTCCCCACAAATTAACACATTTATAACATGGTCCTAAGCACGCAATCAGTTGTGAGGGACTAAAGCACCCAGGTTGATAGCAAATTGACTTTTGACCACCATATTGCCTCCATTGTACAGAAAGCTTTCTACATGGCCCACCATATTAAGAAGAAGAGTATCTCATCCAGGGACAAGGAGGTCATAACATGCCTGTATTCTTCCCTTATAAGACCCATTTCTGAGTACAATGCCCCTTTCAGCATGTACCTCACAAAGCACATGCGGCCGCTGGAGAGACGACAGAGGTTCCTCATCAGGAGAATCCAGGGCCTCAAACATCTATCCTGCATAGATAGACTAAAAGCCCTGTCCCGCTACTCAGTCTCATACAGATCCTTCAGAGGTGACCTCTGTCTGGCATACAAAGCAATCTCAGACCCCGGCTTGATGGGACTGCTGCATATCTGCAAGTCAAGCTTGAATCAAGTAACCAACACGTGCGACGTCAACCTGGTCTGTGATATAAACAGGACTTGCTAGCAGGACAGATTTGTGTACCAGAGACTCCTCCTTCTGTGGAACAGACTCCCTCTCCACATCAAGCAGAGTACCTCATTAACTCATTTTAAGCACAATCTGGATAGCTGGCTGTGGAACAGAAGATACCCTCCTGGGACTCCACCTATGTCCCTGATGGAAAGGGGCATCGGGTGCTGACTTGTCGGAACAGGGGCTAATTATTGGCTAGGTTTGTAAGGGCCTCAGGGCCAATAGCCCAGTGACTTCCTATGATCTTATGGTAATGAATTCAGCAATATATTCCATGATGGAATTGTTCATAAGGTTTGGGATCTAAAGGTAAATGAAACACAATAACTTAGGTCCATAACTGGCTACATGGTTCTGCCAAACAGAAGAAATCTACTCCTCTACATCCCTTGCCACCAGTAGAGTGTCCCTCTAGGGTCTGTCCTGAGGCCACTCCTTTCTGGCATCGTTTTCTCAAACATCAGTACTGACTTCAGTGTCTAGCTCATGTAATATGCAGATGACCAGAAACTTGTAGGCATTGTTCTTAATCATGCTAATGCCACCTCCCTTCAAATGACACAACATTATGCATATATCGTGCAATAGAAATTACTTTGTCTTAAAAAAACTGCAGTATTATGGCAATTTTGCGGTCCCTCCCAATACGCACACAAGCACACACACACGCATGCACACAGACAATACTAACGGACAGCAGCTAAAAGTTGGCACCTACCAAATTCCCTTGGAGTTATTCTAAGTGATGACCTTAAATTTGAAACCCATGCATCCACTTCTGACCACAACTCAAACAGCATTGTCTGCCTGATTCTCCTTGGAGTTGAGTGCCTTGCTGAGGACATAACTGTCCCCTTGTATACATCTCTTATCAGGTCAAATATAGAACATTATACTCTGCTCTGTAATCAACTCGTGTTATCTAGTGCAACTGGAGAGAGTACAAAAATTCCTTACAAAGAGAATTGAGGGGTTTCAAGGCTTCTCTTAGAGCCAATGTCTACATTAGCTCTCCCTACTGCTCTTTCTCTCTCTCTCTCCCTCCCTCTCTTCTCTGTATCTTGCTGCCTTTTTAGAGGAGACCTACGTTGACCAGTAAACAGAAGGACACTTGGTCTCAGCAAAACAAATATGTTCTCTACTGTGAAATGTGACAGCTTCATTTCTCAAAGATTCCTGCACCTATGGAATAAACTCCCCCTCTCAGCTTATCAATCCATACCTTAAAAAAGGAAGTGGATGACTACAGATGTACCCATATATTCCAATACTGGATTGGGGGGAATCAAGGGATGACTTTCCAGGTACCCCTACATTCATACAGAGGATCAAAGGAATCAAGAGATGACTTCCCAGGCACCCCTACATTCAAACAGAGGATCTGGGGAATCAAGGGATGACTTCACAGGCACCCGTACATTCAAACAGAGGATCTCGGGAATCAAGGGATGACTACACAGACACCCCTACATTTATACATAGGATCTTTGGAATCAAGGGATGACTACACAGGCACCCCTACATTCATACATAGGATAAGGGGAATCAAGGGATGGCTACACAGGCACCCAAACATTCATACAGAGGATCAGGGGAATAAAGGGGTAACTACACTGACACACCTACATTCATACAGAAGATCTGGGGACATCAAGGGATGACTTCACAGGCATCCATACATTCATACAGAGGAGCAGGGGAATAAAAGGGTAACTACACTGACACACCTACATTCATACAGAGGATCTGGGGACATCAATGGATGACTACACAGGCTCCCCTACATTCCTACAGAGTATCAGTGGCATAAAGGTATAACTTCACAGATGGCCCTACATTCATACAGAGGATCTGGGGAATCAATGGATTACTTCCCAGGCACCCCAACATTCCTGCATAGGATCAGTGGATTCAAGGGATGGTTACACAGACACCCCTACAATCATACAGAGAATAATGGGAATAAAGGGGTGACAACACAGACACACCTACCTTCATACAGAGGATCTGGGGACATCAAGGGATGACTTCACAGGCACCCCTACATTCATACAGAGGATCAGGGGAATCAAGGGATGACTACACAGGCACCCCTAAATTCATACAGAGGATCTGGGTAGTCAAGGAATTACTTCACAGGCACCCCTACATTCATAGAGATGATCTGGGGAATAAAGGGATGACTAAATACACACCCTATATTCATACAGAGGATTAGGGGAATCAAGAGATGACTACACAGGCACCCCTACATTCAGAAGATTTGGGGACTCAAGGGATGACTACACAGGAATCCCTACATTCCTGCATAGAATCAGGGGAATCAAGGGATGGTTACACAAACATCCCTACATTCATACAGAGGATAAGGGGAATAAAGGGGTGACTACACAGACACCCCTAAATTCAGACAGAGGATCTGGGGACATCAAGGAATGAGTATGCAGACACCCTCTACATTCACACAGAGGATCAGGGGAATCAAGGGATGATGCAACAGGCACCCCCGCATTCATACAGGGGATCTGGGGAATCAAGGGATGACTTCACAGCCACCCCAACATTCATAAAGAGGATCTGGGGAATCAAGTGATGACTACAGAGATACCCCTACATTCATACAGAGGATCTGGTGAATCAATCGATGACTACACAGACACCCCTACATTTATGTAGAGGATCAGAGGAATCAAGTGATGACTACACAGGCACCCCTACATTCATACAGAGGATCACAGAAACAAGGGATAACTTCTCATGCATCTCTAAATTAATGCAGAGGATCTGAGGATCTGGGGAATCAAGGGATAACTACACAGGTACCCCAACATTTATACACTGGATCTTAGGAATCAGGGGTTGACTACACAGATACCCCTACATTCATAGAGAGGACCAGGGGAATCAAGGGATGACTTTACAGGCACCCCAACATTCATACACTGGATTTTAGGAATCAAGGGATGACTACACAGATATCCCTACATTCATACAGAGGACCAGGGGAATCAGTGGATGATTTCACAGGCATCCCTACATTAATATAGAGGATCTGAGGCATCAAGGGATGACTACAAAGGCACCCCAACATTCATACAGAGGATCTGGGGAATCAAGTGATGACTACACAGGCACCCCTAAATTCATACAGAGGATCTGGGTAGTCAAGGAATGACTTCACAGGCACCTCTACAATCATACAGAGGATCTGAGGCATCAAGGGATGATTACACAGGCACCCCAACATTCATACAGAGGATATGGGGAATCAAGAGATGACTACACAGGCACCCCAACATTCATACAGAGGATTTGGGGAATCAAAGGATGACTACACAGGCACCCCTACATTCATACAGAGGATCCAGTGAATCAAGGGATGACTACACAAGTACCCCAACATTCATACAGAGGATCTGGTGAATCAAGGGATGACTACACAGGTACCCCAACATTCATACAGAGGATTTGGGGAATCAAAGGATGACTACACAGGCACCCCTACATTCATACAGAGGATCCAGTGAATCAAGGGATGACTACACAAGTACCCCAACATTCATACAGAGGATCTGGTGAATCAAGGGATGACTACACAGGTACCCCAGCATTCATACAGAGGATTTGGGGAATCAAAGGATGACTACACAGGCACCCCTACATTCATACAGAGGATCTGGTGAATCAAGGGATGACTACACAGATACCCCAACATCCATACAGAGGATTTGGGGAAATCAAAGGATGACTACACAGGCACCTCTACATTCATACAGAGGATCTGGTGAATCAAGGGATGACTTACACAGGCACCCCTACATTCATAGACTGGATTTGGTGAATCAAGGGATTACTACACACACACCAATACATTTATGTAGAGGAGCGGGGAATCAAGGGATGACTTCACAGGCTCCCCTACATTTATGCAGAGGATCAGGGGAATCAAGTGATGACTACACAGGCACCCCCACATTCATACAGAGGATCGGGGGAATCAAGGGATGACTACACAGGCACCCCAACATTCATACAGAGGATCACGTGAATAAAGGGGTAGCTACACTGACACACCAACATTCATACAGAGGATCTGAGTACATCAAGGAATGACTACAGACACCCCTACATTCATACAGAGGATCAGTGGTATAAAGGTATAACTTCACAGACACCCCAACATTCATACAGAGGATTTGGAGAATCAAGGGATGACTTCCCAGGCACCCCAACATTCATACAGAGGATCTGGGGAATCAAGGGATGGCTACACATGCACCCCTACATTCATATAGCAGATCTGGTGAATCAAGGGATGACTACACATGCACCTCTACATTCATGCAGTGGATGAGGGGACTCAAGGGATGACTACACAGGCATCCCTACATTCCTGCATAGGATCAGGGGAATCAAGGGATGGTTACACAGACACGCCTACATTCATACAGAGGATAAGGGGACTAAAGGGGTGACTACAGAGACATGCCTACATTCATACAGAGGATCTGGGGAATCAAGGGATGACTACATATACACCCCTATATTCAAACAGTGGATCTGGGGAATCAAGGGATGAGTACGCCGACACCCCCTACATTCATACAGATGATCATGGGAATCAAGGGATGATGCCACAGGCACCCCTACATTCATACAAGGGATCTGGGGAATCAAGGGATGACTTCATAAGCACCCCAACATTCATAAAGAGGATCTGGGGAATTAAGGGATGACTACAGAGATACCCCTACATTCATACAGAGGATCTGATGAATCAAATGATGACTTCACAGGCACCCCTATATACAAACAGAGGATGTGGGGAATCAAGGGATGACTACACAAACAGCCCTATATTCATACACAGGGTCTGGTGAATCAAGGGATGACTTCACAGGCACCCATATATTTATACAGAGGATCTGGAGAATCAATGGATGACTTCACAGCACCCCCACATTCATACAGAGGATCAGGGGAATCAAGCAATGACTACACAGGCACCCCCACATTCATACAGAGGATCTGGGGAATCATGGGATGACTATACAAGTACCCACAGATTCTAACAGGTTATCTGGGACATCAAGGTCCTCAGTGGCCGAAAGGAGTAGAGTTTCTTCACTGGTTCCATGAATCCATAAGCACTCTTCCTCTCTTTCCTTGTGTTTGCCCAGTGCTTTCCTCCACTCTGCCCTGCCTCCGTCCCTGTAAAGTACCCTTCTCTTTCTTTCCTTTATGACTACTAAAATAAAGTAATCATTCAGGACATGTGCTTTATTCCAGTCTTCAGTGCTCTCCTATCCATCTTTGCCTAGTTTGGTCAAGCCTGTTCCTCATTCTTCTATTTTTAACTCATTCACTCCAGTGGAGCTCAGGAAGATTGCACTCTAACTTCCAATGGGCATAGCCGAAGCCATTTGGCAGAATCATATTATATCCGCACATTTCAAACAAATGTTCATATCTCTGGAACCATAGGAGTTATGAAAGAAGTATAAATGGCAAACCCTTCAGCACAAACTATTTCTATGGTGGTAGCATTCTTTAGGTTCTAGGTCTTAAAACTAAATTTTATAAGTCACAGTAAACACAGTAACTATTACATTTGTAATATTTTGTTAACAACTTAAATATTTCAGCAACCATTCAAGTTGCACACATACTGTCAGCAGCATTTTGTTCATCTAGCTGAGAGCTTCCATTTGACGCTAAGGAGATCTGCCTGTGTTACTTGGTTGTTGAGATATTAAGAAAAATTTGAAAATTATATCTGTATAAATTAATATGATAAAAAACATTTACTATCTCTTTACCTGCACTAGACAGAGGTGAACTATTAATACAGTTGAGTTTGCCATTGTGTAAGATTTAAGATGAAATCTTTTAAAACCTTTTATATAGCATGGTTTTGGAATTCTTGATGCAAATATGAACAAGCAATACTTGATGCCTGGTGGCGTCTGTAGGAGTTAACTGCAGATGCACCTGGAGGCATCACTCGGATGTAATGAGTTAAGTAAAATCCTTGTTCTTTTTTCTAATTTCTTGTGCCAGTTCACTTTTAGTTGGTGCCTTACTGCTTACACCTTTTTATCTTTGTTGCCCTTCTGTCGGAGTCCTTGCACTCTGCTTCCTCTACCTCCTGCTCCCTTGCTTTCCACCTTGTGTATGTCTTAACTTTTACCATGACTGCCTCATACTTCTTTGTAGCTGCATTCATATTTTATGTTTTTGACATTTTTCCCCTTCTCAATTTACCTATAGCTCTGATTATTCCATTTCCAACCTCCTCTCATGGCTTGTTTACTACCTCAGTCTGTTTCCAATATCCTAACTCACTCTTAACCTCTCTCAGTGCAGATAACCCATTCTCCTAACTTTCTACACCACTATCATAGTCTTTGAATTCCTACCTTTCTTTACACTATTAACCACACTGTGGCACAATCTCTTTGAGCTTATGGTGACCTAACTAGGACATCTGTGACACCTTCTGCACTTTTTTGGACTATGTCCAAAATTCTGTCCTTTCTGATACAGTCCTGCAAAAGTTAGCTGGACTTCTCATTGGGCTAAGACATTAATCAACTCAGGCTCCATCTCTGATCTGAAGCATATAATCTCCCAAACTTCTGCATGCAAATTCAGATTCTCTGTATTACCCTTTTTTCGACATCGCTCCTTTACTCTGCCTCAACAGCTTCTCATCCTCCTCCCTTTATGTGTCTGGGAGACAATACACTGCACTGATGCACCAACTCTGCCCTAATTTTATAACTTAACTGACAGGACATTTAACCTGGGTCCTGTCTATGACTGTTGACAAATCCCCTGTTCCAGCTTGCTTTGCGGTGTTTCTCCTTCTCTCTGATCTCACATTTTATGTCCTGTTTATACAGATGACTGCTGAATCTCACTTCTCTATCAATCCTAAACAACCTATACCAAGTACTTCCATATCTCAACCACTCTTGTCAAAATTCTATGGTTTCAGAACAATGAAAGCACTCCCTCTATTCTTGAGTATAATGCCTACCTTGCCTTCAGACCTAAGGCCACTTCTTGTGCAGCTCCATATATATCATCATGTCTTGTTAAATCAGACCATAATTAGCGATCTTTTCCTTTTAAAACTGGTGCCACTTCTCCTGTAAAGAGCTCGGTGTATAGGGACTTTTCAAAAACAAACCTTTTGTTACTTGATGACAAATAAATTCTGCTGTAATCCTCCTCTGAACAATCCTATTGCTAAAGCTGCTAGCTATGGCTCTGAGTTATTGATAAAGCAGTCTTTATCTGCAACAAACATAATGAGATGTTTAAAAACAAACCCTGTGGTGGAATACCCAAATAAATAAATTATATAGCAAAAGAAAGATACTGCTTAATGCTTAGAATAGGTCACATTCTACCGACCTTAACAGCATACTTAAGCAAAGTAACAAAAAGCTTAAGGGAACCATAAGGAAATTCAAAGCTCGGGTTCAGGTACCGAATACTAGAAAACTTGAACTACAAAACATTGAAAGTAAAACAGAAAAAGGGACAATTATCAAACAGTGCAACTTTGAAAAAATACATTGAATGGCCATAGTGGCCAACATCACACATACAACCAACCAACTAAGGTAGGGGGCTGTGCTCCCCCCACACCCCCTCAACTATATACACCAACTCTGAGATCACACTATAGTGGGGAATAGGGCAAATTAAAAGATTTCATTTCACTTACCTTATTTACTTCCTGGTTGTTGGCTAACAATGGCCATCCAATGTATTTTTTTTTTAAGTTGCAGTTGTTTGATAATTGTCCCTTTCACTGTTTTACATTTATTTCGCGGTTCAAGTTTTTTAGTATTCAGTAGCTGAACATGGACCCCTCAAAGCTGACTATGAACTTGAAATAGCCAATAATAAATAAACAAATAAATAACTGCAAATCTTTCTTTAATTATGTGAGGAAGATAAGAACCAGCAATGTTCAGCTCTAGTCCACAATAATACATTTTCTGTCCCAAAGGAAATAGGTAATATCCTAGCTAACAAATTTAGTGCACATTTTACTCACCTTCAATTACAGCTATTCCACAGGTTCCACTATTCCAGTCACCCCCTTTAATTACTATGGAACAAGTTCTCTCAACCCTTTCAAAAGCTAAGAACACCTCATCCATGGGCCCTGATAAAAAGGTGTTGCCTAATTATCTGTACCAAATAGCCTTGCTGAACCTCTACTTAACCTCTTTAATCTAAGCATCCCCACTGGTTACATTCCTGAAGACTGGAAAACAGTCATTGTAATGACATTATAAAAGAGTGTCCCAACTTCGGACCCTTGAGGACCATTGAGAATTTCTTAACTGTGGACCCTCATCAATCTAGCTTTGTCAAAGGAAGGTCCAGCCTCTTTTACCTCATTCATTTCTTAGGAAAAGTAAGCAATGCGGTGCTTAGTGTTTATGCAGTGCATGCAGCATATCTAGATCTGGCCAAGGCCTTTAACATCATTCACCATTCCAGAATTACTGGCAGACTTGTAAATATAAATATAAATCCTTATGCTGAGCAGTGGATAGTTAACTAACTGTCTGACCGAACCCATGTGGATGGAGTCAAATGTGTTACTTCTGAAAGCAAAACGTTACCAGTGGTGTACCACAAGACTCAGCTTTGGGTGCTGTCCTATTTGATATATATTTCTCATACCTTCAGAACAGCATTCCTAGCCTATTGTTAATTAGGTTTGGAGACAACTGTAAAGTGGTTGTTGTTATTTGATCCTCAACTGACTTGCTGTTGCTGTCACATGGGTTAGACTTTGTAAATAACTGGTGCAAGGACAATGGTCTCCAATTAAATGCAAAAAAATGTGAAGTATTTTATTTTGGTAAACATAACAGTTTCACGTACCATATAGGTGATGCATCTCTCCAGTCAGACACTCTTGTAAGGGATCTAGGCACACTTGTTGATAATTCTTTATGATTTGACCACTGTGTTTCCGCAGTGGTTTTATCTGGGTTGTCATATTTCCAAAGGTACATTAATTAGATCAAAATAAATTCCCTTGTACTCATATCTGTGAAGTCATCCCTTGATGCCTCAGATCCTCTGTATGAATGTAGGGGTATCTGTGTAGTCATCCCTTGATTCCCCTGATCCTCTGTATGAATGTAGGGGTGCCTGGGAAGTCATCCGTTGATTCCCCTGATCCAGTATTAGAATATATGGGTATCTCTATAGTCATCCACTTCCTTTTTTAAGGTATGGATTGATAAGCTGAGAGGGCAAGTTTATTCCATAGGTGCAGGAATCTTTGAGAAATGAAGGTGTCACATTTCACAGTAGAGAACATATAATTTTGCTGAGTCCAAATGTCCTTCTGTTTACTGGTCAGTGTAGAGTTCCTCTAAAAAGGCAGTAAGATACAGAGAAGAGATGGGGGGGAGAGAAAGAGACCTAGAGAGAGCTAATGTAGACATTGGCTCTAAGAGAAGCCTTGAAACCCCTCAATTCTCTTTGTAAGGAATTTTTGTATCCTCTCCAGTTGCACTAGATAACACGTGAGTAGATTACAGAGCAGAGTATAATGTTCTATATTTGACCTGATAAGAGATGTATACAAGGGGACAGTTATGTCCTCAGCAAGGCACTTAACTCCAAGGAGAATCGGGCAGATAATGCTGTCTGAGTTGTGGTCAGAAGTGGATGCATGGGTTTCAAATTTAAGGTCATCACTTAGAAAAACTCCAAGGGATTTTGGTAGTTGCCATCCTTTAGCTGCTGTCCATTAGTAGTGTGTGTGTGTGTGTGTGTGTGTGTGTGTGTGTGTGTGTGTGTGTGTGTGTGTGTGTGTGTGTGTGTGTGTGAGTGTGAGAGTGTGTGTGTGTGTGTGTGTGTGTGTGTGTGTGTGTGTGTGTGTGTGTGTGTGTGTGTGTGTGTGTGTGTGTGTGTGTGTGTGTGTGTGTGTGTGTGTGTGTGTGTGTGTGTGTGTGTGTGTGTGCGTGTGCGTGCTCGCACACATGCGTGCTTGAGCGTGTATTGGCAGGGGCTGCAAAAATGCCAGAATACTGCAGTTTTTTTAAGACAAAGTCACCATTTATGCATAATGTTAAGTGCCATTTAAAGGGAGGTGGCATTAGCATGGTTAAGAATAATGCTTACAAGTTTCTGGTCATCTGCATACTGTATGAGCTAGACAGTCAGTAGTCAAATGAATGAAATGATGCTATGATGCTAAAGGGCCACCCCCAGAGGGACACTCTACCTACACACTGGAGGGGGATGTAGAGGATTTTTTTTTTTTTGCTTTTTTGTGCCAGTTATTATAGCCAGTTATTATTATGTTTCATTTACCTTTAGATCCCAAAGCTTATGAACAATTCCATCATGGAATATATTGCTGAATTCGTTATTATAGGATCATAGGAAGTTACTAGGGCTATTGGCCCTGAGGCCCTTACAAGCCTAGCCAATAATTTGTCTATGTTCCAACAAGTCAGCACCCGATGCCCCTGTCCATCAGGGACAAAGGTGGAATCCCAAGGGTGTATTTTCTGTTCCACATCCACTTATCCAGATTGCGCTTAAAAAGAGTTAATGAGGTACTCTGCCTGACGTGGAGAGGAACTCTATTCCACAGAAGGGGGACTCTCTGGGACACAAATCTGTCCAACCAACAAGTCCTATTTATATCACAGACCAGGTTGACATTACGCGTGCTGGTTACTCAAGTGGAGCTTAACTTGCAGATATGCAGCAGTCCCATCAAGCCGAGGTCTGAGATTGCTTTGAAAGATCATACAGAGGTCACCTCTGAGAAGTCTGTATGAGACTGAGTAGCAGGACAGGGCTTTTAGTCTATCTATGTAGGGTAGATGTTTGAGGCCCTGGATTCTCCTGATGAGGAAACTCTGTCGTCTCTCCAGCAGCTGCATATGCTTTGTGAGGTACGTGCTGAAAGGGGCATTGTACTCAGTAATGGATCTTATAAGGGAAGAATACAGGCATGTTATGACCTCCTTGTCCCTGGATGAGATACTCTTCTTAATATGGTGGGCCATGTAGAAAGCTTTCCATACAATGGAGGCAATATGGTGGTCAAAAGTCAGTTTGCTATCAACCTGGGTGCTTTAGTCCCTCACAACTGATTGCATGGTTAGGACCTTATTATAAATGTGTTAATTTGTGGGGAACGTCACTCTCCCAAAAGGGATGAGGATGCATTTTTTTGGCATTAAGTTTGAGGTCATGTTTCTGGCACCAGTCATTTGTTTGGGTGGAGGATGTCCACATCACTAGGAGAATTGATGACAGCGCCCAGCTTGCAATCATCTGTAAACTTGGTCACCACAGCCCATTGGTTTTGGCCTGCACTTCTGAAAAGTATATCCCAAACAGAGGCCCGAAAACCGATCCCTGAGGTACACTGCTCATTACAGGTCTACTGTTTGCAGCATACATGTGATGCTTTTAGTGGTGTAATTCCATCAGGTTCAGTGGAGTCAGTCCCTGTTGACCTTGAAGATCCTTTAAAATTCCCTCCATTATGCAGGTCTTCCAGGATAGTGAACTGCGAACTCTCTCTCTACCCTTTAAAAGAACAAGTGGTGGAGACGAGGAAGTTCGTTTTCCAGAGACAAGTGAGGAACAAGGGGAGGATCAACAATCATACGAATGGAGGAGGTACTTCTATGAAGAGCCAAGGGAGAGGTCACAACAGGAGATATTAGACACTATTAAAGTCAAGAAAGGTATTGTTTATTCCAATTATAGGTTTAATACATTCAATTACAGAAACTGTATACAACTTTAACCTACTTTAAGTTTTTTCAATGAGGACTGACTTACATTTCCACCACTAATTTTGATTTAGTGGATTGTCTTATGGAATTGAAATTATTCACTAGAAAACTTGATTTAATTATTATTTATGACAGTGAAAAATGTCAAAAGATGAAGCCAACATAAAGAAAAAAAGTACTTTTAATGTTCCTTTGCATCCTGTTGTGCATTGACTTGAACAAAGAGTATTAGGGATATTTATCATTAGAATAAAATCAGATATACAGGTATTAATAATTCAATTATGCATGAAAATACAATATGGTTTGATTTGATTAAAGACAAGTCTAGACGAATAATGAAACTAGATAAAGGAAGTGGAATTGTCCTTACAGAAGTTTTTGCTTATAAAATTAGGATGTTTGACACTTCATTTAACACTGAGAACTATAATTCTGTATCTCAGAATGAGACTGATGTAGCTCATAAGAAAAAAAAGTTATGTACTCACTATAGTGCTCCATGTATGTTGTCCATCTCACATTCATCCTTCACTGGTTGGAACTGGTTGGGTTTGATCGAGGTCTTCCCTATCCCATCATGCTCTAGTAAAGCTCCCCAGATCTTATTTTCTGATAAGAGTTACCTAATGGACTATTACAGCATATTAGTACAATGAAGAAGGTCAGAGAACATACTTGGTAAATCTAACCGCTTAGTCCTCCAGGAGCCATAGGCTGGGGGAAGGAGGGTGGCATGTAAGAATGAAGGTGAGATGGCCAACACACATGGAACGTTATGGTGAGTACATAACTTCTTTATGTGATGTCCTATTTTGCCTTCATTCTGCACTGGTTGGGACAGCATCCCTAGCACCATGTTTCTTGGGTGGCTCACGGGAGAATATTCTTCAAAACAGTGGACCCAAAGGAGGCCCTGTTCCTGGAGGCCAAATCCACTTTGTAATGAGTGATACAGGTATGAGGCCTTGCCCATGTTGCAGCAGCACAAATGGTATCAATTGGTAGTCTAGTGCGAAAAGCAGAAGTAGTTGCTATGGCTCTTGTAGAATGACCCTTGACTTTACAGGGAAGATCTTTGTTGTTAGATTTGTGTATAAAAATAATACAATCTGACAGCCATTTTGAAAGTGTGACCTTAGATATAGGAGCACCTTTCTTAGCTTCTGAAAATGAAACAAATAATTGGTCAGATTTTCTGAAGTCCTTTGTCCTATGTAAGTAGAAACATAATTGTCTATGTACATCCAGTTGATGTAGCATATATTCTACCTTATTTCCACAGATGGAAAAAAAACACTGGTAGTTCTATGGACTGATTTAAATTAGACTCTGAGCATACTTTTGGTAGGAAGGATGGGTTTGTTCAAAGGGATACTCTATCTTTGCGGAAAAGCATGTAGAAGGGCTTTTTCGATAATACTTGCAGCTCTGAAACCTTTCTAGCAGAAGTGATGGCAATCAAAATACTTGTTTTACATGTCAAGAACTTTAGATCACACGATGATACAGGTTCAAAGGGGGGAAGAATCAAACAGGACAAAACAATGGTGGTAGAGGGATCTTAATGGGAGGCCTTAAAATAGTGCCCTTCAGGAAAGCTTTGCATAGTCTGTGAAACATCGGATTTGGGACTAAATCACGTATATGAAAATTAGATATCACTGCTAACTGGACCTGGATGGTAGCTGCAGCTGCGCTTTCATTAAATAGCTTAGTTAGAAATTCAAGAATAGAACTTATAGGAGCAGAAAGGGTATCAATGTGATTACTTAATGTCCAGGAAGAAAATCTTTTCCATTTACTCATGTATAGTTTTCTCGTGGGAGCCTTATGAGACGAGATCAAGATATGTTTCACGGAAGGAGAAAGGTTAGGGAGCCTGGCTATATTTGGAATCGGAGCAGCCATGTTGTCAATTTGAGGGTTTGAAGAGTGGGATGCAGCATTCTCAACTCATGTGTCAGAAGGTCTGGAACTGGGTCCAGAACCCATGGCTCCTCCTGAAGATGAGGCCAGAGGAAGGGGAACCAAATTTGATGAGGCCAGTATGGGGCAATGAGAATCAGATTGCTTCCCAAATGAGCTGGCTTTCTGAAGAACTTTGGGTATCAAGGGAAAGGGAGGGAAGGCATAGAGGAGACCCGAGGGCCAATCGTGTACAAGTGCATCCCCTGGTGACTCCCCTGGATGGGGGGATTAGGGCAAAACAGCTGCTATATTTGACATTCATGGATGTGGCAAAAAGGTCGCAGCAAGGCTGGCCCCATTTGTGGAAAATCATCTCCGCTACTTCTTGTTTTAGGGACCACTCATGAGGCATCAGAATAGCTCTGCTGAGTTTGTCTGCTATCATGTTGGATTTCCCTAGGATGTGCGTTGTTATCAGAAAGCGGTGGGAGGAGGTCACCCACTCCCATACTCTCAGGGCCTCTCGACAAAAGGCATAGGACCTGGTTCCTCCTTGTCTGTTTATGTACCAAACAACTGACATGTTGTCTGTCTGTATTGCAATCGTTCCCAGTGGGAGAGAGTCCTGAAGTGCTTGCAACATCAAAAGCACCGCTTTCATCTCTAGGACACTGATGTGCAAATAGGCCTCCTGATCCTGCCAAGTGCCTTGGACTGTCCTTCCCAGATAATGCCCCCCCCATCTGGGAGGTGTCCGTAGTTACTGTGGCTAAAGGCTGTGAAGGGGCAAAGGGCCGACCTGAAGTCACATGAGTGGAGTGAAGCCACCAGCGAAGGTCTTTCTTGCAGGATTCTGCTATCAGAATTTTGTGAGACATGGATAGTTCCTGCAATGTCTACTGAGTGAACAGTAGCCACTGCAGAATTCTCATGTGCAGGCGTGCTAATGGAACTAAGTTTATCGCTGCTGCCATGGTTCCCAAGACTTTCAGAACTGTTCTTGCCTGTACTCTTTTCTTGGAAAGATGGTTTAAGACCTGATGTTGTAGAACTAAAACTCTTTCTGGAAGAAGTTTTGCCATCATTTTTGTTGTGTCTAAATCTGCCCCTATAAAAACGATACAGTGAGATGGCAACAAGGCAGATTTTTCGTAATTTATGGTGATTCCCAGGTGACAGCAATGTAGTAGTGTGGTGTCTCTTGTTTGTAGTAGTAAGATGCTTGGTGGTGGCGGTTAGGAGCCAGTCGTCTAGATATGGAAAAACTTGGAATCCTAGACATCTCAAGTGAGCTGTGACCACTGCCATGCACTTGGTAAACACTCTGGGGGCTGTAGTAAGACCAAAGGGCAGGGCCCGAAATTAGTAATCACTGGCTCCCAGCTGAAAGCACTGATGGCTCCTGGATGGCCTGTCCATTTTTATGTGGTAGTACGCATCCTGAAGTTCTATACAGCACATCCAATTGTCTTTTCCCAGAAAAGGAAAAATGGACTGCAGTGTTACCATCCGGAACTTTGTCTTTCTTACTGATTTGTTTAATCTGCTGAGGTCCAAAATGGTCCTACAGTCCCCTCTTCTCTTTGGCACTAAAAAGAACCTTGAGTAAGTTCCAAATCCTATCTGGTCTGCAGGGACTCTTTGTATGACTCTTTTGTCCAGCAACTTTTGAATTTCTAGAGTTGCTTGTTCCCTCTTCCTGGGTGGAACATCCAGGGAGTTCTTTATGTTTGGTTTGGGAAAGGAGAATGCTATAGAGTGGCCTCTGGATTTGATACATTATATCCATTTCTCTTTTGTTATTCCCAGCCAGGATTCTTGGTACAAAGATAAGCGACCCACAACTGCCTCCAGAGATGGACAGACAGGCCTCCCTTCAGGAGTGCTGAAAGGGCCTAACACGGAACAAATCCCTGTTGCCCTGATTTTGCAGACCTCCTCTGCTTCGTGGATGGCGTCTCCCATTACTACTTCTGCCTCTACCCCTGGGGGAAGAGTCACCATGTAACTCCCTGGGATTTTCAGAACCACATCTTTCCTCCCTTTTGATCTTTTGGGTAAGGTTTAGAAGGTAGGGAAAAATGGATTCCTAGAGCTGAAAGAGTTTTCCCTTCTTGCTCACACCTGGTGAGTGTGTCCTTAACTTTCGGCCCGAAGGGGGACAAGCCATCGAAGAGAGCATCGATAAAGGTAGACTTAAAGGGTTCCGCAAAGTCACATAAGTGCATCCAGGAATGTCTCCTCAGGGAAATTCCTGAACCCATTGCCCTACTCGCTCCATCTGCTGCGTAAGAAATAAGCCTCGTAGAGGAGTTAACCAAAGAGTATAAGGTGGAGAGCTGAGAGGAAACCTTGTCTGATACCTCTGCAGCCACTGAACCTTGTAGAGTATCTCCTAGCTCCTTTAGAAGATCTCCTTGTATCCTAGTGAAGTGCATTAGGTAGTTCAAAGACCTGAGTGCAAAGGCCGCTGAAGAGACCCATTATAGATTACAATGCCCCTTTTGGAATGTACCTCACAAGACATCTGCAGCAGCTGGAAAGGCCACAGAAGTACCTCACAAAGAGGATTACTGGCGTCAAACAGATGCCCTACACCGATCGTATCAAAACCCCCCAGCTTTACTCCGTAGCATATCGCCTACTCCGAGGTGATCTCTACCTAACATATAAAGCTATGTCAAACTCAGAGCTGTTGGACATGCTGCACCTAAAGCAATCCCAATCCCTCTGAGCTACACACTCTAGGGGCCTAAACCTTGTCACCACAATAAACAGGACATGCTGGAGGGCTAGATTCCTGTCACAGAGACTTCCCATACTCTGGAATAAGCTACCCATCTATGTCAAGCAAAGTTTCTCATTAGCACTCTTGAAGAAAAATCTTGAGTGGATGGGAAATAGGAAGTACACTCCAGGGATCACTTCTGCGGCTCTGCACAGGAAAATAACTTTCTTGGGTGGCATAAGCCAGGGAACCTTGTTGGCTATGCTTACTTAGGCCCTTGGGCCGATAGCCTAGTACCTACCTATGAACCTATGAACATGTGGTTTCCATATCTGTCCATCGTTTGAGACTCCTTGTTCAGTGGATGGACAGACAAGGATGTCTCTGAAAGTTCCTTTTTGGTGGCTGCCACCACCACCATAGCATCCACTGGGACACCCTTAGTAAGAAATTCCCTGTCTGTAGGTGCAGTTATAAATTTGTTTCGCCTCCAAAGAACAGGTTACACTGAGTCTGGAGACTCCCATGCCTTTTAACTGACTAATTCCATGAGCTCGCCGAAAGGAGGAGACACCTAAATGGCGGAAAGGGAAGACCCAAAAGCCTACAGGTATACAGACTCCTCCTCAGAAGGGTTGATGGACTTCCAGCCACCTCTCTGTTTAAGGATTTCTAGGATGTCAGCAAAGGAGACATCCTCAGAGGGTGACCGAGGGAACCCTTCTGACTCATAAAGGTCTGTGTCTGAAGTGACTGACTCCTCTGAGGAGTCTAAATGCTTCCTCTTGCAAAGTCTCTTATGAAGGACCTCTTCAGTAGGGTATTCTGGAGAGGTTTCAGAAGAGAGGGATTCACCCGATGGGGCATCCTGAGGCCTAGGGTCTCTGCATGTCTGTGGATGGTGTGGTGCCAAGACAGACGCCGGTGCCTTTGGGGCAAGAATGGCAGGACCCAAGAGTGGAGCTGTCTGTGGAGACAGCACTCTCCTCATCACTTTGAAAGCCCCCCCCCGATCAGATGACACCTCTGGCTCCGAAGAACCAAAAGGCATTCTTGGAACCAAGGGGGTTGGCTCCGAGGCCGATGTAGGAGCCGAGCTCACCCGCGCCAAAGCCCCGAGAGGCAAGTATGGATAAGACAAATGTCCAGTCTGACTCTCCTCCCCAGACCCGACCAGACAGCGTCGGCTCCTAGACCCCTCGAGTTCTGACGGAACTGAGGATGTTGGAGCAGATGGGCCCGAACATCACGGAATGGGTCTTGGCACCGAGGATTCCACTATGATAGGTTCCAGGCATTCTGGCTCCAAGGTCCCAGGTCAGAATGCCAATATATATATATATATATATATATATATATATATATATATATATATATATATATATATTTTTTTCTTTTTTTAACAAGAAGAAGAAAGTAAAGGGGTATGAGTTCTCTAACTGAAACGAAGCTGCCTAGCTCAATGGGGGGGGGGCCTCTAACTTAAATGGGCAACGGCAGACCTCTAACTTAAAAAAGATGCTGGTTTTAGTTAGGAAGAAGCAAAAGGAACAAGGAACAACTTTCTTAATAACACTGTCTAATTTAAACGAGTGTGTAAAAAAGTATTTTAACAGTAAATATTAAGCAGGGATAGGGAATAACATAGTCCTGACGAAGAAAAAATGATGGCCAGATGCAAAGCAGAAGAGCGAACTCTCTTAAATTAACAGAAACCTACTTAATCGCTAACTAAATAACAGCCAAAACAGCAACTATATTAATAATGAGAAGAAAAAATTATTCAACTGAGCCAGAGCCAAAATGGAAGCACCCAATCTGTTTAGCAGCAAATATGATCTGGGGAGCTTTACTAGAGCATGATGGGATAGGGATACAGCCATAAGCCAGTGGAAGACCTCGGGCTTTTGTATACAGCTGAGTCAGAACTGAGGTTCGGTTGCGAACCCAACCAGTTCCAACCAGTGAAGAATTAAGGCGAGATAGGACAAATCACACTTGATATTTTATTAGAGGGATTATTAGACAATCACATCACCAAGAATGAATTTTGCTTTTTTTATCAATGACAGACCCCATATACCTACTAATTTTGGAATCGCTAATGATTTACACAGTAATGAAATCATACTTGTGACCATAGATGATGTAGATTTGTTTACGTCTATACCTCATGAAAAAGGTTTGGAATACTTCACAGATATAGTTTCCTGTTTTGAGTTTTTGAGCAACAATGTTTAATAACACAGTTTATGGACATTATTTTAAATAGTAATTTTATTTTATTTGGAGGGGAACTATTTAAACAAAACAAAGGGGTAGTTGTGGGGACTATGTGTGCTCCTACTTATTTCAATCTGGTAATGTTGGCTTGGGAATTAAAATATGTTTCTAATTCTGAATATTGTAAATACTGGAGTTTGTATGTCAGATTCTTGGACAACATACGTATTCTATGAACTGGATTTAAGGATTAATTGGAAGAATTCTTTATTTTAATTAATGGCACAACTGATTTTTTTAAGATTTACCCATCTGTCCTCTAAAGATAATATTCGTTTTTTAGATGTCACTATTACCAAAAAATTGGGTGTGGGTTTCTCTTCTAGTATTTATAGGAAAGCCACATTTCCCAACGCATACCTTCATTACAACAGCTGCCATCCCCTCAGTCAGAAAAATGGTCTGATAAAAAGACAGTTTGTTAGATTAGCTAGAATGATCTCTGATGATGTTTTTGAACTAGGATGTGATAAACTTTCTAACATGTTCCTTTACCAGGGCTACCCAGAAAACATGGTCCGCGATATTAGAACAGAGGTAAAGAAACAGAAACATTCAAGGTTTAAAGCCCTATTAGGTGTTGAGCTGGAAAAATGACACTGATGTTTGTTCTACTACTCAAGAGAGCAGACCATACAATTTGACGTTAGTACTGAAATTTGTCCTTGATAGTTCTGTACAAAGAACATTAGCAAAAAACACTGGGTTGTTTTTAAATTTGATCAGGAATTCACTAGTAAATTAAGCAAAACTGGGTAGTTTTTAAATTTGATCAGGACTTTACTAGTAAATTAAGCAAACACCCACAATTTGTGTTCAAAAGAGAAGGAATTTTATAAGAACAGATTTGAAAATGGAGGAATAGAAAAAAGTGGACATCTTGTGGATACTTACGTTGGAACAAGTAAATGTGGTGGATATAACCAATGTAAGTACATCTTCACATGTAAGTATAATTGTTTATGGCGAGACTGTTGCAACTGATCTACTAAGGACATTGTGTTCATTTGTAAATGTAACTTTTCTGATGCTTTTTATATAGGGAAAACAGAAAGGTCACTGGATAGACATATTTAGGAACACTGCTATAATATTAGGAAGGATGATGAGAACAATACCTTATACAAGCACCCCCGGATTCTCAAAAGCTTGCACGGCATGCAAGATCGGTGCAGGAATCCATGCAGGCAATATGTACGCCGTGCGATCCAGGAACAGCCTGCAGGGGCGTGCACAAGTGCTCCTGCACTAATCTCGCACGGATGAAGCCCTTGTATGCAAATTACCCCATTTGCAGGAGAAATCCATACGAATGAGGTGAATCTGTGATCAAGGAAGCTTGCGACCATCAATGCAGAACTAGTGCAATCAGCAGAAATGTACTTGGTTAGTAACCAAGTACATGTCAATAAAGGCTGCATATCATGTAGTAAGCATGCCAATGAAAATAACAAAATGAACATAAATTAAGCATTCCAACTAAAATCAGTATTCTGCCATGCAAGTGGCAGGTCCAGACAGTGTAAGAGTATGAATATCTGGGTTAGGTTAAACCAGGAAATAGCAGCAGTGTGCACATATGAGCACTCTGTTTGTGCGACGCGCACACGGGCTGAAACAGGAAGGCAATGGGAAGGGAAAACAGCAGTAGGAAGGCAATCAGTGAGTACTAGCATAGCTGGCAGATGAATTGTATCAGAACCAGCCAATTACACAGGCAGCAGACAAGCCAAGCCCAGAACACTACTATAACTATGCAAACACCTACCCCTCCGGTTTTTCCCACACTCTACACCACCGGTGTAAACAAGCAGGAAACTTTTAACACTCACAACTGCAAAATGTTAGGGGCTGCAATAGCTACCATACAACTACTTGTGGAAGAGGCTGATGGTGGTGAGGATGTGAATGCTGCTGAGCAACCCACACTGAGGAGATGGAGAAGAGTGTACAGACCCAGGGTAACCTACCAAGGGCTACATGAGCTGGAGATAGTGGAGTGCTATAAGGTGGACAGGGACCTCCTACAGCAAATTGTTGGGCTGTGCTGGCCACGCCTCACACACAGAACTAACAGAGGGGAACCCATCCCAGTGGGTACAAAGGTATGTGTAGGCCTAAGAATACTAGCTACAGGTACCTTCCAAAGGCCAACTGGGGATATGATGGGGATCTCACAGGCATCAGCATCCAGGGTACTCCACCAGTTCCTGGATGCTATGTCAGCACATGTCGGTGAGCATGTTTACTTCCCCAACACATGTGAGGCATTGGCCAGCAATATGCAACTGTTCCACCAAATAGCAGAATACCCTGAGGTAGTGGGTGCTATAGACTGCATGCACATATGCATCAAAGCACCACCCGGTGAGCGGGGTAGGATCTACATCAACTGCAAGGGCTTCCCCTCCATCAACTACCAGGTCATGTGCGATGCTCAGGGTATAATAATGAACGTTTGTGCTGGCTGCCCTGGAAGCTATCACGATTCCCACATCTGGCATCTGACGCAGCTGTACCACAGATTTGCCAATGGGGACATCCCACACGGTCACCTAGTGGGGGATGCTGAATACGCACTGGAGCCGTGGTTGACGACACCCATCAGAAATGCACACACACCCGAACAAGAACTCAATAATGAGGCACACACACACAAACAAGAATCATAATAGAGCATGTGTTTGGGATGCTCAAGTCCCAGTTTCGGTGCCTGGACACATCCAGTGGAGCCTTGCAGTACTCACCAGCTACATGTACCCAAATTATCCTTGTATGTGCCATGCTACACAATATGATCCTGCAGAAACAGCTGCAGCAGGAACAGCATGGGGCAGGGCCACACAGCCCCCCACCATTGCCAAGGCCTGCACGGGCACAGAGTGACTCAGAGGAGGAACAACCTGAGCCTGCCCCAGTAGGCAGAAGGAGGCGTGCCCAGTATGCCCTGGCCTTGGCAAAGAGGCAAATCATAGCACATTTATTTATTTATTTTATTTTTTTTATTTACCGGGAAATTCGACTGGATGAGGTCCATTTTTTTCAGAGGAGGCCCGGGAAAAAAAGCTCACATCAGTTATTATACAAATACAGTACATCCAGCATAATACACAAAACAGGTTACATCATGTATGCTGAGCATAGTAATATAACAAGAATTAATACACTGACATGGGAGGAACCCAGGGAATAACACCTGTCTCTGACTCTTACATACAGTAAAAGGGATGCCAAACATTACACTACCTGTGCCTAACCATGTGTAGGGAGTGTACTACATGCATCCGACATAGGTAGCCCTGCAGCACCACCCTCAATACTGGGACACCCACAAGGTAAGTGACTCACACATGCCAGTCGAGGGGGGGGGTCACATACCCAACAACAGTCACAGCCAGCAGGACAGGTGTAGACAAACACAAACAAAAGCTGTGCTATGGCCTCTGAATGAGGCCTATGGGCAACCCCCCCCAGGCCTACACAAGCTGACTACAGCAAGCCAGGCAGTGGGATGTCAGTTGTGAAGGCTAGGAAGTCAGACACAAATATGTAGGGAATTATAAGCTAAGTTCTGTAGTACACTCATATGCCTCTAGCCAGCGCAATAGGTAAGACCACAGACTGAAATGGAGTACCCAACATACCAATACAGTCATAGCAAATGTGTACAAGTGTCAGGTGTGCCCCCCCATCCTACGTAGACATATAGTAGCAGTCAGGTGTGCCCCCCCAATCCTTTGTAGAAATGTACAAATAGTCAGGTGTGTCCCCCTATGCAGAAATGTAGTAACAGTCAATGCCAACTGATCGATGGATAGCCTGCTGAGACAGCATGCAACCTGTCGGTGTACAACACAAATGTCAGCACTGCAGTACAAACTACCTGGACTTGACCCACACATGCAATACAGACGGCCATACTGGTCATGCTCATACACATAGAGAAATGAAGGCAATGTAAGTCAACAACATACTGAAAGGTCACACTGGGCATGCTCACACACTTAAACACATGAAGGACATGTCTGCAAACACCAGTGGACCAGACATATCTGGCAGTCGCAGCTGTTAGTGCAGACACTCATCAGTATGCACCACTCATGCCTTGCACACACAGTGGATAGGAATACAGACATATATGTAAGGACAACACACTATAATAAGCCAAAGGTATATGGACATAGATGTGTGGAAGAGGGTGACAGTGACAAGGAGCCATCCAGGCCTGTCCCACCCAGCACACAGCCAAAGGGTTCCAAACACATGAGGTGCAGATGTCACTCACTGCAGATACTAGCCACCAGTATCTGTCAGCAGTACAGACTATGTGGTGCACGTGCCAACTGTGCAACATGACTGTACAAGGAAGTAGTCATCTAGCCACTGCATATACTTACCTGTGAAATATGACCCTGTGTGTGCCCGCATGTGGCGTGTCAACCCCTAGATGAATGGGTAATGGTCCATGCACACACACTGCCCTCCCCATAGCCCTACTATGACAAGCATGCTGAGGTCATCCAATGGGAAATACACGTTTGGGAAAGTTGTGGCCTAGTAATCACTGTGGCGCATCCTGTAACTGCATACTGCTGTAGTGTGATAAGCTAGTTAGGTAGGGGTTCGAATCCCAGACTTACCAACTGTGTGTGCATGTCTGTCTGACTGTGTAGAGAGCAATGCCTGTTAGGGTAGTCACACCCCCAACAATTTTCATGCACAACTTCAGCAAGGCTGCTGATGTCATCCACCTAGAAATACACCTCTGTAAAGATTGCAGCCCAGTAATTGCCATAGCGCGTCCTGTAACTGCATACCACTGTAGTGTGCTAAACTAGTTAGGTAGGAGTTCTATTCCCAGACATGGCAACTGTATGTGTGTGTGTGTGTGTGTGTGTGTGTGTGTGTGTGTGTGTGTGTCTGTCTGTCAGTCTGTGTAGACAGTAATGTTTTTTAGGCCAGCCACGCTCCCCACAATCCAAATGCTCAAACTTTGGAAGGCAGCTGATGTCATCCACCTAGTAATACACCTCTGGAAAGCTGTAGCCCAGTAATCTCCATAGTGCGTCCTGTAACTGCGTACTGCTGTAGTGTTCTAAACTACTTAGGTAGGAGTTCTATTCCCAGACATGGCGAATGTGTGTGTGTCTGTCAGTATGTGTAGAGAGCAATGCTTTTTAGGCCAGCCACAGTCCTCACAATCCAAATGTTCAACCTATGCAAGGCAGCTGATGTCATCCACCTAGTAATACATCTCTGGGAAGCTGTAGCCCAGTAATCTCCATAGCGTGTCCTGTAACTGCGTACCACTGTAGTGTGATAAACTAGTCAGGTAGGTGTTCTATTCCCAGACATGGCAAGTGTGGATGTACGTGTGTTTATGTGTGTGTTCCTATGTCCGGGTAGGGAGCAATGCTTTTGAGTCCATTCACAGACACTACAACCTCCAATGGTCCGCTTTGACAAGTGTGCCGATGTCATCAACTGTGTAATGCACCTTTGGGGAAGGGATAGGCAGGTAGTCTCCATGGTGCATGCCGTAACTGTGTACTGTTGTAAGTGTGATAAACTAGTTAAGTAGGAGTTCTAACCCCAGCCTTGGTAAGTGTGTGTGTGTGTGTGTGTGTGTGTGTGTGTGTGTGTGTGTGTGTGTGTGTGTGTGTGTGTGTGTGTGTCTGACTCTGTCTGTGTAGAAAGCAATGTTTTGTAGGGTAGGCACACCCCCTACACTTTACATGCTCTACCTTGATAAGGCAGCTGATGTCATCCACCTAGTAATACACCTCTGGGAAGGTTGTAGCCCAGTAATCTCTGTAGTGTGTGCCATAACTGTGTACCCCTGAAGTGTGATTCAGAACTCTGGTAGGGTTCTATACCCACCCATGGATGTTCTGGATGTTTTGTGGATGTTCCACTGTCTGTGTAGGGAGCAATGCATTTTAGGCTAGTCACACTCAGTACATGTCAGATGCCCTACATTGGCAATCCTGCTGATGTCAACCAATATCATATACACCTTTGGGGAAGGAGTACTGCAGTAATTACCATGGCGCATACTATAACTGTGTGGTGCTGTAGTGTAATAAACTAGTTAGGTAGGGGGTCTACTCCCAGACATGACAGGTGTGTGTGTGTGTGTGTGTGTGTGTGTGTGTGTGTGTGTGTGTGTGTGTGTGTGTGTGTGTGTGTGTGTGTGTGTGTTTGTACCTCGTATCCTGTGTGGAGAAGGGTGTGCGTGTGTGACACCTGGGCCCAATGTGTAGCAGGTTTTGTAATTTTCTTATATGGTGGCCCTAGTACATATCACAATGTCCACTGTACAGGGAAAACAGCTGTGAAATAGCCGAGAGGCTGGGGTGCATATCCATACCCATACATGTGACATCAAGGCCAGGCAATCACAGTTAGCAAGCCCAGTATTACCCAGAGCACACTCACAACCCATGTCTCATACACACACATGGCGAGGCAACAGCCATGATGTGTGTAGTACACTGCATATTGGTGACTGATAGTAACTATAGTGTGAATGCAGTGGCCTACAGAGGCCATGGCACCCTGTCCATCAGTACGATAGGCACATAATTGCAGACAGTGTGCCTTCATTATGTTTCCCACCGGATGCCTGCAACATCTGTGGTTCCATCACATGTGATCCACAAAGGACATACCATGCCTTACACACATGCCCTGTATGGACAGATGCCACTGACACCAGGGAATACCTGTTGCATGCTATCAATGTAGGTGCAGAGTCAACCTGCTGTCCATTATCTGGCCCCGCCACATGAGGGCGGGACTGTCACATCTGATGATAACATTCCGTGTACACAACATGGGCCAGACAAACCAGGAGCACTTCCACATGCCTCTGTACCTGAATGTGGGGTGTGTGCAAATCCCAAACACCATCCATGTCATGGCATATAGAACACATACATGCCAAGCATTGCACAGCACCGTACAATACATGCACAATAGCAACCCAGGAGACTGGATGGTGAATACTATACCCACCTGTGTGGTCCATTCCAGAAAATACACCCCTTAGCCATAATGCAGACCATTCTCATGTGGCCTGATGCCAAGGTATACCCTTCACCCAGCCTTGTACAGCCATCTGGCACTGTCAACCACTACACATCCGTGAAGCACTGCACACATGCACGCCGGTACTAGCACCCTGTGTCTGTGTGTGTGGTGTATGATGCTTCTGACCACAGTCACACCCAGTACCACCCCCATTGGCATACTAAAGCATGCTCCCTAATGTCAGACACCATCACATACCCTTTGACCATAGAACCCCAGGATAACCCCTTTGGGCCAATTGATACCTATGCATTACTGTATTGTGGCAAGGTAAGTGGTTAGGAAGTGTATTCGTTACCCTGCCAAGTGTGGCAATGTGTATGAGTCCCTTACAGAGTGTGGCTGTGTTGACGCTGACACCTGTTCATGTGGACAGGCCCATGTGCTACACCTACTGTATCACAACAGTGTTGCAGATGTCACTCACCAGCACATATGTGTCTGGACAGCTCGCCAACATGTAAGCTATGTGGCACATGCAATAACTGCATACACATGTGATAGCTATGCATAGTCAGTCAGGTGTTTGAAACCCCGGACTGGTAGGTGTGTGACACACACATGCTTAAGTTTTACTCACCCACACCTACCCTGACATATATTGTCTCTGTCTGTCCTGCCCACACCCTCTCTGGTGGATGTGGGATGTACACCTGCTTTGCAAGGCAGCAGCCTGTGTTTTGTAAGTGATGGTCATGATCAGCTGATGGTCTCTGCACCAATTGCAGCCCTCCTCTAGCTGAGTGCATGTGGAACAGCTGTGGTAACATTCCCATAGTGAATTGCATGGTAACACACAGCAATATCTAGGAACATCATTTTGGTGTTGGCCCTTTACATCCACTGTGGGCAGGAACCAGATCTGTCGTTTGGCAAAATGCTTCTCAGATGAATTGGGAATTTACCTCTAACAACTTACACTGTGGAAAAAGGGCAACACACAGGAGGGGGATGTGCCTGACCTGACTACAGACTGTAAGTGCTGCTGTACTGCATGTGGAGTAATGTTGGTTTAACAGTGTGTGTATGTAGATATGGCTGTCCTAGATGTTGTAATACCTGCCATGTCAGTACTATGTTTATGAGGAATCCACATCAGCAGGGTTGTCTGCAGACTGGGCAGTCTGTTGTGCCCTTGGTGTCATGTGACACCAAGACAAGGTTCCAAAGACATGCATCTGGAGCATTACTCCCCGGGCCTCCGCTGAAAACAGGCTCTGTGGAACCTAGTCGGACATTCCCAGTCAACAAATGTTAAATAAATAAAAATAAAAAAAATGTGATGCCCACTGAGCACGTATCTGTGAACTACAGAAGGTAGTGTGAGGATTGCAGTCTGTAGATGGTGAAAGCCCTGACAGGTACTGATTTCATATCCCTCATACGGCACATGTTGCAACAAACCCTGTTACAACAGTACATGTATGAGGTTATCACAGCAACATGTCAATTTTGGCCCTGTGTATATGCTTCCAGACACATCTCTGTCACCCCCCCACCATATCAGCTTCAACAGACTATACACACAACTCATTAGGTATGGCTACAGCTTAACTACCGTTTGGACAGATTGTGTAGTATAACACAGCTTCTGCTAGGTGACTGTAGCCATGTCCCCTGTGTTGACACTAACACTGCCGGCCTGGTACTGACTATTCACTTGCATGCCATTGCCAGGGCCACTATGGTTACATATATGCCAGTTGTATGGCTGCTCTGAGATTGCTGCACATCTGACAGTCTGTGTTATAGAGGGGTTCTATGCATGCATTTGGACATGTACCGGGAGTGGTCCTAGCAGCAAGGAACTCGAAAAAGCGACTACCTTCTGGATTTAAGTATCTTTGCTTTTTTTTCACTGGAAATAGCTTCTGTTGCTTACTTTAAACTAGCCTGAACTGTTTTTTTACTGATTACTGCATTTATTTTAAAATCTGCACTTAAAGTTACATTTAGTCGAATTTAATCGAAAGTTTGCTTGTTTGTTTGTTTAATTTAACTGTGGAGGCTGCCCACTAAAGTGTGCTAGCCTGTGTAACTAATTTATCACTGTCTCTGCATTTTCTGTGTGTTTCTACAAAAAACAAAAACGAAAAAATAATCCTTGTTTTCCCGCCTTCCTCGACTAGTTTAGACCAGTATACAGGCATTGCTGTATTCTGGGCTGTGGTGTAGTTCCTGTGTTGTCTATTACCTTACTTGGATATAAGGAAGTTTCTTTGCTCACCAGTGAGAGTGGGGAGCCTTGAGCAGCCTACCTGTCCTTGGGGGAAGTGACCTCAGTACAAGAAGCTGTAGTAATTGGTTGTTTGGGACCATTCCTAGCTCTTTTGTAGTTCACTGCTTAAAATCCACCTCTGGGCATTTTTTTCTGGCTATACTGCTCAGACAAGCTCCACGTGGGTTTACAGAGTGGTCCTAGCAGCAAGGAACTTCAGGCGACTACCTTCTGGATTTAAGTATCTTTGCTTTTTTTCACTGGAAATAGCTTCTGTTGCTTACTTTAAACTAGCCTGAACTGTTTTTTTACTGATTACTGCATTTATTTTAAAATCTGCACTTAAAGTTACATTTAGTCGAATTTAATAGAAAGTTTGCTTGTTTGTTTGTTTAATTTAACTGTGGAGGCTGCCCACTAAAGTGTGCTAGCCTGTGTAACTAATTTATCACTGTATCTGCATTTTCTGTGTGTTTCTACAAAAAAAACAAAAAAAACAAAAAAATAATCCTTGTTTTCCCACCTTCCTCGACTAGTTTAGACCAGTATACAGGCATTGCTGTATTCTGGGCTGTGGTGTAGTTCCTGTGTTGTCCATTACCTTACTTGGATAGAAGGAAGTTTCTTTGCTCACCAGTGGGAGTGGGGAGCCTTGAGCAGCCTACCTGTCCTTGGGGGAAGTGACCTCAGCACAAGAAGCTTTCCTAGCTCTTTTGTAGTTCACTGCTTAAAATCCGCGTTTGCAGCTTTATGCTGTCAGCATAGCGCAGCGCCGGTTAAACAAGGTTAAACTTTTTCTGACTCCGCCAAGTCTGCTCTTCAGTTTTTCCCTTAGAACTGTTCTACTTGCAATCTAAACAGCCTATACTCTATCTGAAAAGCTCAGCACTTGCTCCTAAAGCATTTTTTACACAGGTAAAGCACTCTTAAACAAAGAAAGTACTTCATTCACCTAAATTCTGTTGAGTACCCATTTCCCTATAGGTCCTTTCTGACTCAGTTACACAGCAATCTTTTTCACTATTTCTAGCATGTCGAAGGGTCAGTTGCTGGCGTCCTTTCCTGTTCAGCTGGTGAATCTGGGAATCTTGAGGTAATGTTACAATTGCCTCATGTACACAGACAACCCTCTCCTCCTCCCAACAAATACAAATATATGCGAGAGATGCAACTATATAGCCAAACTGGAGGCTGAGCTCTCTCTATTCAGTACTGGCAAGACCAGTCAGGAGGAGAAGGTAACCACGCACACCACAAACCCAGTCTCACATAGAACTATCACAACTGCAAACCAAACACATAAACACACAAAAACATACTGAGGCTGATTAAAAATCTACGAAAACAACAGAGGCCTCCAAAGCAGACACCCAAGCAACCACCACCTTAAGACATAGCACATGCAACACATAGTTCACAAAGTCAGTGTGCTAAACAGTCACAGCCCTTAAGGCCAAACAACATGCCAGACACACTTGTAATAGGTGACTCCATAGTCAGACACACTGACGTCCCGCTCACCAAACTGAACAAGGAAAAGGTCACAGTAAGCTACCTGTTGGGAGCTAGAATCTGCCACATAACACAAGCACTCAGGTCACTCCACAGCAAGTACAAATATGACTCAGTCATTGTACATGCCGGTGTGAACGACCTGAGACATACCTCCCTGGACTACATGAAAAGAGACATAGAGGATGAGCTCTCTGATTATGTAGTCCAGGCCGGTATGACCCTGACCCTGAGCAGCATCTTACCCTCACCAAGAATGATGCCACAGTACAAAGACAAAATGATCAGTTTTAACAATTGGCTTAATTACTGGTGTCATTCAAAGGGGATCCAATGTGTCTGCTTGGGATGACATGCTTGACAAGCCACGCTGCTTCGCAAGGGATGGCTTGCACCTGTCACCCCTGGGCTTCCGGATATTGGCCAAGGCTCTTGCCACCCCCATAGTGCCTTTTTTAGGCAAGGCTCAAATAACAAACCTACCTCCCTAGAAAACACAAGTGGAAAAAAACTAAGGGTAATGCTGCTCAATGCCAGAAGTCTAAACCTCAAGATGCACCCGAAGCCCTCCTCAGTATGAAGAACATCGATGTCTGTGCAGTGACTGAAACCTGGTTCAAGGCTCCTGAGAGCACCCCAGCACTATCAGGTTTTACCTCATATCATGCTTTCCGGCCCCAAAACTTGGACCGAACCACAAAAGGAGGGGAGTATCCATTTTCATCAAAGATACCCACACCTCCAGGTTAGTGGCAACGCATGAAGCATCGGAGACTATCCAGGTGCAACTAACCATAGGCAAAACTGCCTTACAGTTTGTAGCATGCTACAGACCACCCTTTCAAACTCAGGAACCCCACACAGCCTTCCTGAAGACACTGGAGAGTATGAATGTCTCTCCAAATACCATCATTTTGGGAGACTTCAACTACCCAAACATAGACTGGGAACATTACTCAAGCCCCAACACCCTAGCCCAAAGGTTCCTAGAATTCATAAACTCAAATGCAATGGAACAACTAGTCACCATTCCCACAAGAGGAGACAATATACTAGACCTGATCATCGCAAACATGAGGACAAAATGCTCCACACCGGAAGTATATCCCTCTTTGGTAAGATCAGACCATAAATTAATCTCACTGGAAATCCACATCCCGCCCACCCCTGCACAAAGACCACAGTGAAGAACTTCTCAAAAGCCAACTTCACACTTCTTAAGACTGAAGTGGTATCCTTCAAGGCCCCTGGGCCAGTGGAAACCACAACCCACACTGCTGAATCCTTTGCAAATGCCTTCTATGGGCACCTTCAAGAATGCATGGATCATGCAATCCCAAATAAAACCAAGACCCATTCCCCCCAAAGGCAGGCGCCCGGTCTGGTGGACCCCAGCCATAAACAAACTTTACAACAGGAGGAGGAAGCTACTACATGACAGAGCAAAATCCTTAAAAGGAAGGCATCTCTGATCAGTACTAGCAAAACTACGATCACTCATAAAATCATCCAAGGCCAACTTTGAGAGAAAAATCGCAAAAGACACAAAAGACAATCACAAGGCCTTCTTTAGCTATGTTAGAAACCTGGGTGGAAACTCCCAGATATGCTCAGAGTTAGTCCAAAATGACACAAAATACACTGAACCCACTGACATTGCCAACATTTTGGCAGACAGGTTCAGTGCAAATTTCTCCTCCCACCCAAAAGGAGAAATAACTATCCCAGCAGAGTGTAGCCTCCCTAACATCTCAGATGCCCAGGTGAGAGCCGCCCTCTCTAAAGCTAAAAACACAGCATCAATGGGACCAGATGGTGTCCCGGGCTGTGTGCTACATGAACTCCAAGAGGAACTAAACCCACACATAAGGCTGCTGTTTAATCTTAGCCTTACTACAGGATATGTACCCAAAGAGTGGCGTACGGCAACAGTGGTCCCACTTCACAAAGGTGGTGCTTCTACGGACCCTGGAAATTACCGACCCATAAGCTTGACAAGCCTGGTCTGCAAAGCTATGGAGAGGATCATTATGGAACTCATAAACAAAGACATTGGGGACCTACAGACATTGGATCCTACCCAGTTTGGCTTTGTCAAAGGCAGATCCTGCCTTTTGAACTTGGTCGACTTTTTTGAAACAGTCACTAAGGCCATTGATGAGGTAAGGCAGTTCACACAGCCTACCTTGACCTTGCAAAAGCCTTTGACACAATACCCCACTCGGGCATCATAGACAAACTCACCAGCTTAAATGTAAACCCATATGTCACAAGATGGGTTGCAAACTGGCTCAAGGACAGAACCCACAGGGTCAGAGTTGCTGGAGCTATGTCAGACTCTAAGCCAGTCACAAGCGGTGTCCCACAGGGCTCAGTCCTGGGACCCCTCTTGTTCGGCATTTATTTTTCAGGTACAGGCAAACATAGGAGGATTGTGGCTGACAAAGTTTGCAGATGACTGCAAACTGGGCACCATAATTGATACTCCAGCGGACACAAACATCCTTCAGAGAGGCCTCATAGAAACGGATAATTGGTGCCAGAGCCATGGCCTTAAGCTGAACGCCAAAAAATGTGTAGTCATACCCTTTGGGAAAAACAAGGTACCGACAAATTACCACATAGGTGGTAATCCATTAATCTGGAAGATGTAATCAGGGACCTAGGGACCCAGGTTGACAGTAACCTCTCATTTGACACTCACATTGCCAAAGTGGTTAGGAAGACCTTCTATATTGCCCACCTTATCATGAAGGGTTTCACATCTAGATCAAGAGAGGTCATTGTGCCCCTGTACTCTTCTCTTATCAGGCCAATGATTGAGTACAATGCCCCATTTGAGATGTATCTCACCCGACACCTGCAGCAGTTGGAAAGACCCCAAAAGTTCCTCACCAAGAGGATAAAGGGTCTTAAACATATGTCATATGCTGCCCGACTGAAAAAACTCCAGCTCTATTCAGTCGCATACTGCCTACTCAGAGGTGATCTGTGCCTGACTGTACAAGGCCATGTCCAATCCGGAATTAATGGACATGCTACACCTCAGAAAATCCAAATCCATCAGAGCCATGAGAACAAGAGACTTAAACCTCAACACAGAAATAAATAGGACGTGCTGGAGGGACAGATTCATAACCCAGAGGCTGCCTACACTCTGGAACAGAATCCCAGTCCATGTTAGGCAGAGCCCCTCACTGACTCTATTCAAGAGAAATCTCAACGAGTGGATGGGAGATCGTAGGTTTACCCCGGGGGTCATCTCTGTGTCACTACTAGACAGAGGCACAGTAAACTAAACCCTAAAAGGGCTTAGTATTCTCATCCTAAGGGGTCGTGAAAGCCAAACACACTCTGGTTAGGCTTATAAATGCCTTAGGGCAGATAGCCTAGTACGAACCTATGAACCTATTACTACCAATGTATGTACTATGACAGTGACACAATAACATGTATATGTTCCATTGGCCAGATGATCCACCTCCCCACACCCATCTGACCAGGATACCTGGTGACATCACATGTGTGAGCCAACCTGGGGCCTCCTCGTGTACTGTTACAGCCAAACCTTCAGGTGGAACCACCCAGGGGATGTTGGCCCACCCTCCTCAGGCACACACCACCATGTCCCTGTCCCCTGAGCTCAAGTCTAGGGCCTGTTCCATACCAGGCTCCACAGACACATGAGGGATGTGCTACATCCATCTGAGGCAACAAGTACACATTCACACAGCCAACATGCTCCTACTGCTCAGCCACCAGACCTGGCACCTTCAGGACGTGGACTGCTGTTGTGAATGGGAGTTGGTGGGAGCCTTGTTCCCATTGTACCCATATTGAGGACCATGGTGTGTCCACATCACAGACCACACACACCACCCATGGTGTTTACCCACCACGTGTCACATACCACCTCTGTAGACTGTCCTCTACATTTACCAATCCTGACAACCTCCACATGTGTATCTGCCATACTTCCCCATATTCCCATAGCAGACTTCACAGGCGGGGGCATTGTGGTGCTAGGACGGGACTAACATGTGACATACCCGTCTATGGTGCACACACTGCCAGCTGTAGATATCTGTCTGTATTGCTATTGCTGCTGCCTCGCACATAGCGCACATCACTGTGGTAGTGATATAGGGGACATGTCTTACCATACATATCTGTTAGTGTGTGTGTTTGTACAGATGTAGACATTTGCATATCGGTATTTATCTATATGTGTGTAGATATATGTGACTTCATATATATGTGCACATATATATGTCTACACATGGGTATATGTACATTTCTGGACATACATGCTGATATACATATATATCTTTAAATATTATATATGTGACATATGTACACATATGCATACCGATATTTGGGGTACATTCAGACATCAGCTCCATAAACTCACAACACCTTCATGCACAGCTGCACTCTTCTGCCTTGCTACAACACAGACAGGTGCCACATATGGACACGATCTGACATTATGGGAGTATATGTAGGAGCTGATGGCAGGTAACCGTATTACACACCTATGGCATTCCAGCATGCTACATTACAGATTCACCTGGGTATCCTGCCAATGGTGCGTCATGGCTCCCACATGTCCATCATAATGGCATTACTTCTATCACCAGCTACTGGGCACATAATATTCATACTTCCCATTACACAACACACACTATGATGGCTTACATCTTGACTGTCAGTGCTGACCTGCACAGTAAACGGCTATGGCCCACTACACACAGGGACAGACACTGTTGTCTATAGCAGTTGTTCAGTTGAACATCATCACAACAACACCTGATGGCACATATAGCTCATTCCACATCATCTACCTCATTATGATGGACCAGGTACTACATGCTATTACATGTATATATACCTCATATACCTGTTGTGGGAATGATGTCTTGTTGAATGACCACTGGCTAAATGCCTGTGATGTCAGCTTATTGTTTGAAGAGCTTTCTCTTTTCTTTCTTTTTCTCTTCCTCTCTTTCTCAATCTCTCCCCCTCTCTCCAGTAAATAGATTGAGCTGCTTTAAATAGATTGCAGCCTGGCTTTAGTAGGTGGTGCACATGATCAGGTGATGGCCTCTGCACGAATCAGTGTCCTCCACTTGCTAACTGCATGCAGCTTGCTGTGTGGTACCTCCAATTACCATTGTCATGGCAACCATTTGCTAAGAATCCCCACATCATGTGGGCGTGGTCCCTTTACCTTTCCTGTGTGATGGACATCATTCCTGTGTGTGGGCATCAGTGTTACAGACAGCAGGTAGCAATACATCTTACAGGAGAACCAGCACATTCAGGCCAGCTACATACTTGTAGGAGGTTCCAGAACTACAGACAGAGTGTGAGTAGAGTTGTGTTATGCTTTGTATACTACTGGTGTTACAGGGTGTGTGTGTACATACTAGTTTACCTTGGAATGCTGTCTGTTTGCATAGCTCTCCCCTGTGGGCCTATCCTCTTGGTGGCCAGAGGTGTGCCTATCATGTTAAGTCCATCCTCCACACAGGTGCTGTGTCTCATATTTCACTGGCAGTGTGTTGTGTTGAGTGCTATCAGTACATGGCTACATCCATTTATTTTTCTAACCACAATTACCTGAGTAAGGGTATGTTGCAGAATATCCTGTGACACCAGTGACTTGCTTAGTGTATGGCAACAGTTTTCCACATATGGGCCTGTGTTACAGCCTCTGTCCTCCACCTACACACCAAGCTTTGCACATATGACATGCTGTCAAGGGTTGTTCTGTAGTAGGCTATGAGTATATCACACTGCCATTGCTGCCATCAGTCCACTGCTGTTGTATCCCCCACACATATGGTGGGGCTGGGGCCATATATGTGTGGGCTTCACCTACACAATACGTGTGCCCTTATGCAGTCCAGAGACCAGTGTATGTAACAGTGGTATGTGGCCCTGTATTATTAAGTCTGGGGGGATGCACCATAAATGATCTAGACTGTTACAAAATGTGGGGGTATCAGGGGTGTGCTGCCTTAAGGTATCTGGATGTACAGTACCATACATATCACCTATATTTACATTACTTACATAAATCGGGTTATTGCAGGCCTACTGCCTCATGCCATACAGACTGTTCTGTTTGTCAGTGTGTTTGTGATGGTGTCAGTTATGCCTTGTTATGTAACAGCTACATCCCATTTGGTCAACTGATGTTTTTACCACCTAGTGATTTTGGACGGAGTGTAGATAAAGGCTGCTGAACTATACACCTGCATTACTTACTATTAATAGTTTGGTATCCTGTGACCCAGTCTGTCTTTACTATTGTACAATATGAAGGGCTTGGCCTGGACAGCAATAGTTGTGACCCTTTCCAGAATACTATATTAGTATAACGGTTGCACAGTTGCATTACTCTGTGTATATGGATGTCAGTATCTGAACAGCTATAATACATGGCATATAAAACCGTAACAGTACACAATTAATGGTTATCTATTTCTGCAAACCTGTGTGTGGTGTTTTACCCTATGACCTCTCTGTGGGGATATGTTGCAGGCAACGATTGTCATTTGTATGGGTGGCCCATACAGTGTCCAGTTGTTAAGGTGTTAACTGTAGGCATGGTGGCTGGTCCATATTGTATGCACCTTCTACATATGTATCTTACTGTACATATCCTGCATGCGTCTGTGCAGTCACATGTATATATATATATATATATATATATATATATATATATATATATATATATATATAAACAGATATGTATATCTGTATCTGCATATATGTGTCTGTGTATATGTATCCTGGGGATGTTGATAGCTTCCATATTTTACATCTCCTATGGGAGCCACACTGTACTGCATGACATGTTACCAATACCAGCCTGGCATCATACAGGTGGGTTGTAGTACTTTTTACATGTTGTGCACATGTCATGTCAGGCCCTGCTTATGTGATCTGTAACACTTTAGTGCATTGCAGGGCAGATGTGTTTGGCTGTGGTGGGAGGGTATGCCTATTTGTACATGATGCATATTGTTTGGGGCATCTCAACCCCATTACCGGTGCATGTGCACATATTTGTATTTGTCAATTTACCATTGCTATCTACAGATGTATGGCTATATATATATATATATATATATATATATATATATATATATATATATATGTATATATATATATATATATATCTATATATATATATATATATATATATATATATATATATATATATATAGATATCTACATCTATTGATATGTTGTATCTGTTTAGATATTACTATATTTACTCACACAAATACATTTACATGTTGGAATACGTTCTCTGTACTGTTGAATGACTGGGCTGGTTGATATGTTTTAAATACATCAGGGTTATGTATATCTGACATGGGTTAGTGGTAAAGCACTTTGCCTATGGTGTGTGGGGTTCTGTGTTTGAGTGCAGTAGAGGCCGTTTATTTTGTTGCTGGGCAGAACAAAGGTCATTGGATACAGAGTGGTTAAGGCACGTTTATTCAGTTGTTAGCGGGTTTGCGCTGAGGTAAGCACTGCTAACCTGCCGTTACATCTGCTTGCAGGGTGTTAGCTTCAGATTTGCTTAACCAGTGTAGTCACTGCTTACCGCCATGCAAATAGGCTTAAGCCCGCTTACTAGTGCTTACATACACTTACTATTGCTTATTTGTGCTTAAACCTGCTTACTAGTGCCTTATTGAGTCTGACACTGATACTTCACATGTGCATTTCCTGCAGTACTCCAGTTCATATATGTTATTTAGTGGGTATTGCAACAAAACTATTGGTTATAACGTGCTTTGCTATATAAAATTTATTGTGCTACAGTGGGACTCGAATTGGGAATGCCTGAAAATTAGACGGATGCTCTGCCAACTACACTATTGCTGTGCTGCTTCATTTGCATATTTCTTCCATAATGTGATACCCATTGTTCCTTCCCCCACCCCCCTGAGCTACACATACACAGCAACCATTTATTCTCTAGTTCTTAGCTCAGCCATACCACACCTGCACACATTGCCCTCTCTGCACATCTCAGTACTCATCCAGTATACTGTCTCAACCCAAGCTTCTGCAGGCTCTTCATCCGTTTAGTCCACGTACGTACGAGTCTTGCCGTGATTGTAATCTAATAAAGGTGCAAACATCGATGTGCCTCACAAATTTTGGTTCTTCCCACCAGGGCGAACCTCTTGTTGTGTCAAGATTAAACTTAGCTGGTCTACACTATTTCTCCCACTGGTAACATCCTGCCAGGGGTTTGAGAAGCAGTAATTTGCTCACACACCTGGCCAGCCTCATCTCCCAGTCCTGTGGGACCGACGTCCCAGGTTTGACAGTCTGTGCATGAAGCATGCCCACACGCCCCACTCCACATGCGCCATGTTTTATTATTCTCTTATGTATTATGGCAGACTACTGTTCTCACAGTATGATTGGACAAGCACTGTTTATATGTTACACATAGACTGCTCGAAATACTGTATTTGAGCAATGTACAAATGGTTGCTCGTATTAATCTACATACTTACATACATTTCCTATACTGTTGAATGACTGTGCTGGATGATATGTTTGTGATAACAGCAGCTGTATGTGTATCTGCCATGGCTTAGTGGTATCTCACTTTGACTATAGTGTTCAGGGTCCAGGGGTTGCAACTGGGAGTCCAGATTATTTTGTTGCTGGTTTGCACAAGGGTAAGCAATGCTGACCTCTGGTTACGGTGTCTTACACTGAGTTAGCTTCTACATTGTTTAACCAGTGTAGGCATTGCTTACCACCACACAAACAGGCTTAAACCCACTTACTGCTGCTTAAACGTGCTTACTCCCACTTACCCCTGTGCTACATTATTTATTTATTTTACATTTGTTGACCGGGAAAATCCAACTGGATGCTTGTCCATTTTCAGTGGAGGCCCGGGGAGAAAAGCTCCACAGTAAAACTCAGCTAATCATTACGAGTAATACAGAGGTGTTCACATTCAGAGAGTAACAGACTTAACATAGCTAAGTAACATATTATTAATGCATAGTTTACGTTAACATGTAGGTATTATTCATGCTTAGTTCAAGTTTACATGTCAGGTATGACTGTTGACAAAGGTCAGTTTAAGGTGTAGTTATATTCCAGTTTAACAGTTCTGGATAGGATACACTCAGGTATTCAGGTTAGGTTTAGTTATTCCATACCTGTGTGGTAGAATAGAAGAGAATAGTGAAGGTGTAGGTAGGTAGATAGAGGGGGAGACATTGTAACTGTATAGTAGGTTGTGGGAATAATTGGTACGGGAGCAATAGGGAAGGTTTAAAGGATGTTGGAATATGTATGTGAGGCAGGAAAGGAGGTGTTAGTTGCAGTAGTTGATGTAGGGGTATAGAGTGTAAGGTGGGGGGGGTAGCCAGGTGGTGAGCATGTGCTGATACAAGTGTGCATGAGGTGTTCCTTTAAGTGTTTTTTACATGTGTCCTTTGAGACAGCTGTGGTAATAGATGTGGGTAGGGAGCTCCAGATTCTGACAATATAGTTGGTGAAGACGGTGTTACCTAATTGTGACTTTAACATTTAAAAGAAAAGAAAAAGGGGTTGATGGGTAAGTGGTGTTAAAGGGGCACAAAGAGGGATATACAGTAAGGGAAATAGCCAGAGATGTGCAGGAAGGCTGAAGGGAAGGTCCACAGCTGGCCATTTCTTCTACAGCAACAGCTGTGCATATACACTGAATTTGGAGGTAGATTTGGACACTCACACCCCTGAGTGTGGGTGAGGACCACAATAATATGTTGTGATGGCAATTAGAATGGCTTACATGCCTACAGTGGGGAGCTGCAACCATGTGTTCTTTGGTGTTATTTAGTGGGTTTTGCAACAACAAAATTGGTTACAATGTGCTTTGCCATCTACGATTGACTGTGCTGCAGTAGAACTCATACTGGGAATGCCTGCTCGTTAGGCGACTGCTCTGCCCAATTCACACTATTGTTTACATCCATGAGGCAGTCTGATTAGAACTGCTCCAGCCAACCAAGGCACGCGTCAACCCATAATTTCATACTCATTGTCCCCCCCACCTGCTCCCCCTCTGCAGCAATCATCCTTTTGTTGGGTGCAGGTCAGGTCTAGCCACACCACACTGCCCACTCTCCACTTCTCGGGACCCATCACGTATGTTGTCTCGACCCATGGATAATCAGGCTTTCCCAACCTTGTAGTCTGGGAACATACGTGCCCTGGTGTGATGGATCGGTTTAATGCCTGGAATCCGAATAGTCTGACATTTTTGAGTTGTCCAGCAAGGGACGTTCCTGTCTTTGTTTCTAGATTAGATTTAGCGGGTCCACAATGTTTCTCCCACTGGTAGTATCCTGCTTGTGGTTTGGGAAGCAGTGGTTTGTTTGTGTGTTTGTTTGTATGTTTCACCCGTTTGTCTGGAGGGGGATATTGGTACGTGTAACACATATGCTGATCGGGACCCCTCACCCCCACTGGCAGTGCCTGTGGTCATATACGGCATTCTTATCTGCTGTCTCATATCATAGATATATATCTGTGTATACACACACACACACACACACACACACACACACACACACACACACACACACACATATACACACATATATATATATATATATATATATATATATATATATATATATATTTATATGCATACACATACATATATATATATATATATATACACATATATATATATATATATATATATATATATATATTGCTGTATTTATATCTAACGACATATATGTGTATGGATGTCTGCATATACATATATATATCTATATGTGGTTATTTATATATATGTATGTCTATATATGTATACATATGTAATACAGGGACAGAGAGGTATACATCTATTTAGTTATAGATTAATACATATATATATATATATATATATATATATATATATATATATATACACATATATATATATATATATATATATATATATATATATATATACATACACACACACCAACACACACATACATCTACATATTTAGCTACATGTCCTGTAATTTTGAATGGTATTGCTGGATGCTATGTTTGTGGAAACGTCAGGGTTATGTATATCTGCAGTGGCTTAGTGGTAAATCATATTGCCTATGTTGTGCAGGCTCCTGGGTTTGGGCCTTGCAGGGATTGTTTAATTTGTTGCTGGCCAGAACAAGGCCCGTTGGATAAGGAGTGGTTAAAGCACTTTTACGCTGTTGTCAGTGAGTTTGCTAACTTCAGGTGACATCCGCTTACACATGGTTAGCCTCCCTATTGCTTATTCTGTGTAAGCACTGCTTCCCGTTGTGCAAATAAACTTGCAACTGCTTAGTCGTGCTTATTCATCCTTACT